>NC_057802.1:280445956-280529269 GCF_018294505.1 Triticum aestivum
CCTCCTGCGCCGCCGCGCCGCCGCCTCCTCTTCCCCGCCGGCAACCGCGCCCCTCCTCGTCGCCGGCGTCCTCCCCGAGTCCTCCCCGCCGGCGCCTCCTCTCCCCCGTCTTCGGCAGCAACTCCGGCAGCCCCGGCGAACCCTAGCTCGGCCCGATCCAGATCTGGTTGACCTCTTCCCCTCCCCGTTTTTCTCTAAGTCCTAAATATTTGCATTATATGCTCCTGTTCATCGTATCATAACTCTCTGCATATATCTCCATTTCGTGCGTCTAATATATCAAAATGTTCGCCTCGAGATGCTCTTCATTTTGTTCCATTGCACCATGTTCATTTGAGTTGATCTTGATGCCCAAATCTCTGGTGCAAGAGTGCTAGTTGCTATTATCTGCTGTTACTTATCAGAACCTGAGGATTTGTTATTTTTGTTGCATTTGATGTGTGCATCTTATGGGCATGAGCTCTACATGTGTTTTGATGTATGCTATGCCATCTTTACAGAAGTGTATGCCATGTAGTTTTGTGATCTATGTGGTGACTAGCACAAGCATGCAAACTAGGCTTCGTGATGTTTCTGATTTCGGGGACTTGGTAATTTTGCTAAGTCTGTGACTGCTGTTATTTTGTTGCTATGTATCCATGTGGCTACAGAGAGATCCATGCTCCTTTTGGTGATGTTCAGTAAAGATGTTTTGTAGATATAGTTGTGATCTATCCAACCATACCCCTTTTTGCAATTATGGAGTACCCTAGCATGACTCAATCTTGCTCTACTTTGGCTATAAAATATTTCTGGCAGATTGTTTACGTGTTATTCAATTTTGCCAAGATTGTTGTAGTTGATCCTTTCATGCTATGTATTTTCTCTTGCCATGGATAGCTCCATAAACATGCCATCTGCTGTAGGTATGCTTTTTGTGTCATGCATTGCTTTGTGGTGAGTGCATCAAGATCACCAAGATGCCTTCATAATACTGTTTCTGCCATGCTCTGTTTTCTGCCGTGTCTGAAACCTGCTAACGAAACTTGCTATGTTTACATGGTTGCCCTCATATCTTCTGATCCTTTTTGGCTTATGGTCAGTAAGGGACTTTTGTCATATGCGTTTAGTAGACTCATGCCATGCCTTGTTTTGCTATGTTAAGTTCCTGTAGCATGTTGATTTCGTGCTCTGAACATTGCTACCTGATACTGTTTTCTGCCATGTCCAGTAATTTCACCGTCTGTGAACCTGTTATCTTTTGCACTTTTGCCATGCTTGTTTGAACCTGTTATGTTGTGATCTAGCCGTAGCTCAGTGTTCATCTTTTGTCAAGCACCTCCAGTGGATTACTGCCATATGCTTTGTTGCTATGTTGGAGTGCTGTAGCATAGTTACTTGATGTATTCTAAGTGCTATCATGCTGTTAATCACAGATTCGTGTCATTCTTGTTTTGCTTGCCATTTGCAAACCATGCATCCGTTTCCGGTGATCTTTATATCAATTTCGACCGAAATCATCTCATCTTTCCAGTGGCATCCTTGGTTTGCCAAGTTACTGCCTTGTTCATCATTTTTCTTCCGGAGCACGCATATGCATCGCATATCATATCTCGCATATCATACATGTTTTGCATCATGTTGCTTGTGCATTTCCCGTGATTAATTGTGGTTTAGTTGCTTGTGTTCTTGCTTTGGGTAGAGCCGGGAGACGAGTCCGCGAACAAGGAACCTGTTGAGTACGCTTACAAGGATCAAGCTTTCGACAACTCTGAGAACCTTGCAGGGAAGATGACCATACCTGTCGTGGAATTGTCACGGCAGATGTCCTCGCGCAAGGACTTAGTCGTGGAGCCATCGCAGCTAGGAAGCTTAAAGGGGTTAAACGGGACAAGGAACACGAGGGTTATACTGGTTCGGCCCCTTACGGTGAAGGTAAAAGCCTACGTCCAGTTGAGGTGGTATTGATTAGGGTTTCGATGACCAGGGAGCTTAATTGCTATGCCTGGCTCTCGACGAGATCTTACTTGTCCCTAAACCGCCGCCGGGTTGTCCCTTTATATAGAGAGGTTGACGCCCAGCGGCTCTCAGAGTCCCGGCCGGCTCATAAGAGTGTCCGGCTCGGACTCTCAACTATTCTTGCCTTACACTACAAGTTCTACCATAATGGCGGTTATCACTATGGGCCTTAAGCCATCTCCGGGTCTTAGGCCCATCATTGACCCGCCGTCTTCAAGCTCGGTACTGGGCTTCGCGTGATGACCATTATGAGTAACCCGGCCCCTCCTGGCGGGTGACTCTAAGGGTTATATCCTCAACATTAGGCCCCAGATTGACTTGAACCGGTTCATGTCAATCTTCAATTCTTTTGAGAGAAAAAATCTTCCGGCTTACGGTCGTGTGAAGGCTATAACCCGCCGTGATGTCATCTTCTGGATTCTTGGTAACCCGCAATGACGTCATCTTCCATTAAGTCCATTTTTTTATTCCACCATATTCTCAACGGATCTTATCCTTAAAGGCCATCCCGAAAATCGAGGCGTTTTTGTGGTGAGATAATCACGCCGTGACCTCCTCGTTTCTCGCGCCCACTTATGAGCCTCGCCTTATAAATAGCCCGGCCCGATGAGCCTCCAGTCACTCGTCGCCTCCATCTTCTTCTTCCTCTCGCCACTGTGCTCCCGCTCGAGCTCCACCGCCGCCGCCGCCGCCGCCGCGGGTCTTCTTGTCTTCACCAACTCAGGCCGCTGCATCAACCTGACGTGACCAGATAAACGGCGGCGACCTCCGCAACTCTCCAGCACCCGTAAGCCCTTGTTACTCCATAGAATAGATCCGCATTAGGGTTCTTGCTGTTCTTCCCGTGTCCGTCGCCGTTCATTGCGAGCTCTTGGTAGATTTCATTATTACCACCTTTTCTTGATCTTTAGACTGTACAAAACTGCTGCGGTAGCTGTTTCACTCCCATTCCCAATGTACATAGATCCCCTTTCATTGCATAAAGGCTCCGTTCAAACCCTTGAACTTTTTCTGTGTCTGTGCTAGGTCTAGAAACTTTTCCTTTTAGCCAACCGTTTGATCCAAAATAATTACTGCGATCTGTGAAACTTGTTTTCACCACACTTAGTGAAAAATTGCCTCTGCTGAGCTATGGCGGCTTACGTTTCCGGCTCAAAAGAAGCCATGCGCCGTAAATTTTCCGGCTCATTTATGATAAAGCTGTAGACAATTTGAATTACTCACGATACCTTCAGCGGCGTAGATAACCCGATGAATTTAACCATATGTCATTAGGCCCCTCTCATAAGCCGCCATTTGAATATTTAAACTGTAGACATCTGCCGGCTTATAATTGAACCGGACATTTTCCTTTTGTCATAGGCTTCGTCTTTCACAATGCCTCCCAAAGCTCCCAAAGCACCCATCACGTGCAACTGGATGAGGTCCAACATCACCGACGACACCTTAGCTGAGTTCGTAAAGACGGGTTACTTGCCCAAGAAAGAGATCATGTCTTATCGTGCCCCTGACCCGTCGGAGGAGAGACCTCAACCCAGAGATGGTGAGGTGGTTATATTTGCTGATCACATGAGCCGGGGCTTCGCACCGCCCGGCTCAAAATTCTTTAGGGATGTTCTGAACTTCTTTGATCTGCGGCCACAAGACATAGGACCCAATTCCGTGTCAAACATATGCAACTTCCAAGTATTCTGCGAAGTCTATCTTGGAGAAGAGCCCAGCCTACTGCTTTTTAGGGAGCTGTTCTATCTAAACCGTCAGAACGAGTGCGCCAATGGGCCGAGCTTGGAACTTGGTGGAATCTCCATCCAACGACGGAGAGATTGCCTTTTTCCTTACGCCGAACCGCCAAGCCACCCAAAGGACTGGAACCAGACGTGGTTCTACTGCCAGGACACTTCTCCGGCTGACGAGAGCCCTCTGCCCGGCTTTCGTGCCGTGCGTCTGGAACCAAACCACCCTCTGCCAGACAAACTATCTCAGGCGGAGCGTCAACCTCTGATCCCCACCATCAACAAGATCAAGGCTCTCCTGGGAAATGGCCTCAACGGCATTGATCTGGTCCGGGTTTGGATCTCCTGGCGGGTGATCCCTTTGAGCCGCTGACCCGGCTTAATGTGTGCTTACACGGGCCAGAAGGATGACCCTCTACGGCACAACCCCAATGATCTTCCTGAGGATGTTGTGAATGACATGACCAAGTCTCTCCTGAATGAGAGCTTAGCCGACTGTGGGAGGACCGACTTGAACCCCTTCTGCCTAGCTAACCCGGCTCCGGCGGTAAGCCACTGACCTGAACACCTTGGTTTTCCTTTGAATAGTTTCCATCTGATCTTTAAGAAATCTTTGTTGTATGTTTCAGGCTAATGACAAGTGCTGGAAGGTCAAATATGACCATGAAGCAGCCAAAAAGGCCAGGAAGGCTAAGAAAGCCGCCAGGAGAGCCGCTCCCCGCAAGAAGGGAAGCAGGCCTACTGCCTCAGAGCTGCTTCAACTAAGTGACAGCTCCGAGTCAGAGGTAACCCCTGAATCTGTAAGTTCTTGTTTTGTTTCTTGTTTATTCCTATCCACCTTATTGATACTGATCATCAGCAGGATGACACCGGAGCAAGTAACCCGGTGACTGAAGAGGTAATGACACTTTCCTCCGACTCGGAGCCCTTGCCAAGGCTGAAAGTCCGAAGAGTAACCCGGAAAGTAAGATTTTCACATCCTTTAGCTTATCAAGATCCTCAATTTCTTTTGAAGCAACAGATTCATGAGAGCCGGCGGCACACCCGGACCAACAAGGATGCAGACCTCTCCGCCGGCTTACCTGAAGCGTCAAGGAAGCGCCGGACCGAGGTTATCTCCAACTTATATCCTTTTCATCCTTTGGCGGGCGTTATACGTCAACCGCTCAATTCTTCTGATTCAAATTATCAGGAAACTTCACCTTCCTCTGGTGACTCTATGCAATCGAACCTGCCGGCTTTCAAGACCGTACCCGGGTAATGATGCTCATCTCTTGTTGTGCTTATCTTTACCCATACTTTTGTACTAACCTTTTGTCCTTTCAGTGCCCAGGCAAAGCTCAGCAAGAGGGCGAAGAAGAATAAACCGGTCGAAGAGCCGGTCTTGACTGAGCCGGAGGTTTTAGCTCAAGAGCCGCCAGCTGCCTCTGCTCCTGAAGCCACCACTCCAACCGACGAGCCAGCCATGGAGACTTCTACCAACCCGGACATCTCCAGCCCGGCTCAGCCGGCCGATGACCCGGACGTGGTAATCACCCAGATGGAATTTGTCGAGCCGGGGAGACCCACTGCGCTGGCTAAGTGCTCTGCCAAGGAAGAGTTGCTAGAGCGCCGCAGGGCCAAGCTGGACATTACCAACTGTGCTAACCTAAGAATTGGAGATATCATCTCCGGCTATGTCAATCAGGTGCACAGCAGCCGGGACCTGGAGATTGACATGGTGAAGCAGATACAACAGAAGTCTGAGGTACCACTCTATTGCTTACTGCATAGTCATCTTTACCATACTCTAGCCCCCAAGTCTACTACTTATGATAGAATATGTTGTAGACTTAACTTCCGGCTTACTTTCATGAACCGGTAATTTTGTAGATAGAAACTTTCGACATGCATTAGCCCCCAAGTGCCAAGTGTCTTTGCTTGGAAAGTGCTTGGGACTTTAAAGTTGCATAATAATTATTCATACTATAACCCGGAAATTGTACAGGCTGCTTGCAAGAAATTGCAGGCTGACATCTCTGAGCTGAAGAACCGCCTGAAGACTCAGGAAACTGAGACCCGGAAGGCCAAGGCTAAATTTGAATCCAGTATTGCTGCTCAAGAGAAGCTGAAGAAGAAGTTTGAAGCTGAAAGGAAGACTTGGGCCGAAGAGAAGGCTGCTCTGGTAAGCCGGGCCGGACAGGCGGAGAAGGCTCTGACGGAGAGAACCGCCGAACTCTCCGGCTTAAAACGCCATGTATCACAGATGGTCGCCGTAATCTTCGGTAAGTCATTCTGCAGGCTTTGAACAAGTTTACAGTCCTTATGTCTCATAACTCCCATCATTGCTAACGGCTTATCTTACTTTGTTAAACAGGTCCCAGAAGCGCCAACCTCAATCAGAACGTGCTGACCAAGCTGAAGGCCGTGTACACCCTGGTGGAGCAACTCTACACCGGGTCACAGCGCGCCTTGGCCGTTGTGGCCCTATCCAATGAGGTTCCGACTCGCCTGGCGGACGTACTTCGCTGGCTTACCGTTCTTCCTCATCGTTTCCAAGAGCTGCGACGGGCCTCTGCAAGAGCCGGAGCCATAGCTGCTCTGAGCCGGGCCAAGGCTTTCCTTCTTGAGCTAGACCCGGTTGACATTGCACTTGGATATCCCAGCCTGAAGGAAGATGGCACCCCCTTCGACCAAAAAGACTTTGCTGCCTGTGTGAAGATCATGCGCCCGGTGGCCACCCTGATTGGGAATGACACCGATCTGACCAAGTACCAGCCGGGCTACGACGCAGAGAATCAGAGGATCCCCATTCCGCGTTATGAAGCCATCAGCTTGGTCCCACCAACTCGTAAGCACACCTTTGCCCCAGAAATTGACCCGGCCGGGTTAATTGACGAGGAGGCTCAATTTGAAGCTTTGAGCAGCATTGACTAGAAATCGTCAACCTTCCAGGTCATGGGAACAGCCGGAGGAGCGGAGAGGGATGAGCCGAAAGCTTCAACTCAACAAGCATCTTGACTTGTAGGCGGCTCATGACTACATCTTAAAACAATGCCTCATCTTTTGGACTCGGGGAGTCTTGTAATAGAATAGGACAAATACTTAATTTTGTCGTGCCATCGAGTACGTGTTGAATGCTTAGCTCCATTGAAACTGCTTCTTCTTATTCCTCCGGGTTATAATTGATCAGTTATTTTCCTTAAGCTCGAATAGCTGTATTGAACCATCCTGCATAGAAAACAAGTCACAAGTCTCTGGGCGGCTTACCGCACTGAGAATCATAAACTATATATATATAACCCGGAATATGAACAAAGTCACCAAAGACTGGTCCTCAATTATATCCTTGATGTAACCATAATAGCATACTTACAGGCCTTCAAGTATATCTCCGGTTTATGTAACCCGGATAATAAGGTTGATACCTCATTTCCGGTTTACCAGTGTCAAGAATACTTACTATATGTTATCAACATTGTGAATCAAAATTAAGTCGGCAAAAGAAAAAGCCGCCCTTGCACACCGCTGATGTGACCAACAGAACTTGTTGTAAGTCAGAAAATCAAAAACTTAAGGGCTTCCGGTTCGAATACGACCAGAGAACCGTCCCAAAGGGGTTAAGCTAAGATTCGAATGCGATCATATAGCCCCCAGTGGCTTTGGCGATGCCAATCAAGAGGGTACTGACAGCTATGTTCTCTTTGGTTCGAATACGACCCATGTTTGAACAGGAAGCCCCCAAATGACCTTAAGAGTTGTTTAACGACGCTGATTCGAATACGATCCACGTCGGTTCCCAAAGGGGGTTGAGCTATGATTCAAATATGATCAAAGAAAACTCCCCAATGAGCTCGGCACTTTGCCAATCAAGTGGGTATCGACAGCTATGTTCTCTTTGGTTCGAATATGACCTATGTTTGAACAGGAAGCCCCCAAGTGATTATATTACGTATAGCTAGATTCGAATACGATCATAAGCCGGATCCACCTCCAAGTGACCATGTGATGGTGTAATGGAAACAACACTTTTACCTTTGGAGGAGAAAAGGACAGAGGTGCTGCTTTATTATTTAACATAATATATACATAGCTATAGAAATATGTACATTATGAGAGCCGGTGGCTCAAGTGTAATAAGGCCGAAGCTGAGCTATGTTCCACGGCCGACGGGTCTCCTCCTCCGACTTACGTGAATCTTTATGCTCCCGAACGTCAATAAGGTAGTATGACCCGTTGTGCAAGTTCTTGCTGACCACAAATGGCCCTTCCCAAGGCGGGGATAGCTTGTGTGCATCTGTTTGATGTTGGATGAGCCGGAGCACCAGTTCACCTTCCTGGAAGACCCGGGACTTAACCCGGCGACTGTGATAACGGCGCAGGTCTTGTTGGTAAATCGCTGAGCGAGCTGCTGCCACATCATGCTGTTCGTCCAAAAGGTCAAGAGCATCTTGGCGCGCCTGTTCATTATCCGCCTCAACATAAGCCACCACTCGAGGCGAGTCATGACGGATGTCACTGGGGAGGACTGCTTCCGCTCCATAAACCATGAAGAAAGGCGTGTAACCCATAGACCTGTTAGGAGTAGTATTGATGCTCCATAACAAGGAGGGTAGCTCCTCCACCCAACAACCCGGTGTCCGTTGCAAAGGGACCAACAGCCGGGGCTTGATACCCTTCAAAATCTCCTGATTAGCCCTCTCAGCTTGACCATTGGATTGAGGGTGAGCCACTGAGGAAACGTCAAGTCGAATATGCTCACGTTGACAAAACTCCTCCATGGCGCCTTTAGACAGACTAGTCCCATTGTCAGTTATAATGTTGTGCAGAAAACCAAAGCGAAAAATCACCCTTTTCCTGAACTGAACCGCCGTGGCTGCGTCACACTTGCTAACGGGCTCTGCCTCAACCCACTTTGTGAACTTGTCAACTGCCACCAAAAGGTGAGTCTTCTTATCCTTGGACCTTTTAAAAGGCCCAACCATATCAAGCCCCCAGACCGCAAATGGCCAAGTGATTGGTATCATCCTTAGCTCCTAAGCCGGCACATGAGCCCATCGCGAGAACCTCTGGCAACCATCACATTTACTGACCAAGTCCTCCGCATCAGCATGAGCCGTCAGCCAATAAAAACCATGACGAAAAGCCTTGGCAACAAGGGGCTTTGAGCCGGCATGATGGCCACAATCCCCTTCGTGAATCTCACGCAAGATTTCTTGACCTTCCTTAGGGGAGACACAATGCTGGAATGCTCCCGTAACATTGCGGCGATGCAGCTCACCATTGATAACAACCATTGACTTAGACCGCCGGGTTATTTGTCTGGCCAAAGTTTCATCCTCAGGCAAATCTCCTCGGGTCATGTAAGCCAAGTATGGCACCGTCCAGTCCGGGGTGATGTGGAGAGCCGCCACCAACTGTGCCTCCGGGTCAGGGACAACCAAGTCTTCCTCTGTAGGTACCTTAACAGAAGGGTTATGCAAGATGTCCAAAAAGGTATTAGGCAGCACCGGCTTTCGCTGAGAGCCCAGCCGGCTTAATGCATCAGCTGCCTCGTTCTTCCTGCGATCGATGTGCTCTACTTGGTAACCCTGAAAGTGTCCAGCAATGGCATCAACTTCATGGCGATAAGCCGCCATGAGAGGGTCCTTGGAATCCCACTTGCCTGATACTTGTTGAGCCACTAAGTCTGAGTCGCCGAAGCACCTTACCCGGCTCAAACTCATCTCCTTAGCCATCCGAAGACCATGGAGCAAGGCCTCGTACTCAGCCGCATTGTTAGTGCAAGGAAACATCAACCGTAGCACATAATGAAACTTGTCACCTTTAGGGGAAGCCAATACAACTCCAGCCCCCGAGCCCTCTAGTTGCCTGGACCCATCAAAGTGAATAGTCCAATATGTATTATCCGGCTTTTCCTCGGGCACTTGTAACTCTGTCCAATCATTGATGAAATCCACCAAAGCTTGAGATTTAACAGCAGTGCGTGGTACGTATTTCAGACCATGAGGCCCAAGTTCTATAGCCCACTTAGCCACTCTCCCGGTGGCCTCTCTGTTTTGGATGATATCTCCAAGGGGGGCAGAACTAACCACAGTGATAGGGTGACCCTGAAAATAGTGCTTAAGCTTCCGGCTTGCCATGAACACACCATAAACAAGTTTCTGCCAATGTGGATACCGCTGTTTGGACTCTATGAGCACTTCGCTGACGTAGTAAACCGGCCGCTGAGCCGGATACTGTTTACCCTCTTCCTTGCGCTCCACCACCACAGCCACGCTGACGGCTCGTGTGTTAGCAGCTACATACAGTAATAAGGGCTCCTTATCAACCGGAGCGGCAAGGACTGGGGCTCAACCAGCTGTCTCTTCAGATCCTCAAAAGCGGTGTTAGCAGCATCATTCCAGACAAAGTCATCAGTTTTCTTCATCAACTGGTACAATGGCATGGCCTTCTCACCCAAACGGCTTATAAACCGGCTTAAAGCAGCAATACGACCCGCCAGGCGCTAGACGTCGTTTATACACGCCGGCTTAGCGAGAGAGGTGATTGCCTTGATCTTCTCCGGGTTAGCTTCAATGCCTCTGTTAGAAACCAGGAAACCCAAGAGCGCCTGTAGGAACACCAAAAACACACTTGGCCGGGTTAAGCATCATCTTGTAGACCCGGAGATTATCAAAGGTTTCCCTCAGGTCATCTATCAAGGTTTCCTTCTCCCTGGACTTAACCACAATATCATCCACATAGGCATGAACATTGCGCCCAATCTGGTTATGAAGACAGTTCTGCACGCAACACTGATAAGTTGCCTGTGCACTCTTGAGTCCAAAAGGCATAGACACATAATAGAAGGCTCCAAAGAGAGTGATGAACGCCGTCTTCTCTTGTTCCTTAACTGCCATTCTAATCTGATGATATCCGGAATAAGCATCCAAGAAACTTAAGCGCTCGCAACCCGCCGTAGCATCAATGATTTGATCAATACGGGGAAGGGCAAAAGGATCAGCCGGACACGCCTTGTTTAAGTCCGTGTAGTCCACACACATCCGCCAGGTGCCATTCTTCTTGAGCACGAGCACCGGGTTAGCTAACCACTCTGGGTGAAAGACTTCAACAATAAACCCGGCCGCCAAGAGCCGAGCCACCTCTTCACCAATGGCTTTCCGCCTCTCCACATTAAACCGCCGAAGGAATTGCCTGACCGTCTTAAATTTCGGATCAACATTGAGAGTGTGCTAAGCGAGTTGTCTAGGTACACCCGGCATGTCAGAAGGTTTCCATGCAAAGATGTCCCTGTTCTCACGGATGAACTCGATGAGCGCGCTTTCCTATTTCGAATCCAAATTGGCACTGATGCTAAACTGCTGAGATGAGTCACCTGGTACGAAATCAACAAGTTTAGTCTCATCAGCCGACTTAAATTTCATTGCCAGCTCATGCTCCGTAGTCGGATTTTTCAGAGAGGTCATATCTGTTGGGTCAACATTGTCCTTGTAAAACTTCAACTCCTCTGTTGCACAAACAGATTCTGCATAAGCCGCATCGCCTTCCTCACACTCCAAGGCCACCTTCCGGCTGCCATGAACCGTGATGGTCCCATTGTGACCCGGCATCTTGAGCTGCAAATACACGTAACACGGCCGTGCCATGAACTTGGCGTAAGCCGGCCGCCCAAATATGGCATTATACGGACTTCGTATCTTGACCACCTCAAAGGTCAATTTTTCCACCCTGTAGTTGTACTCGTCTCCAAAGGCCACTTCCAATTCGATCTTACCAACGGGATAAGCCGACTTACCAGGCACCACGCCATGGAAAACAGTATTGGACTGGCTGAGGTTCTTATCAATCAACCCCATACGACGGAAAGTCTCATAATAGAGGATGTTGATGCTGCTGCCTCCATCCATGAGCACCTTAGTGAACTTATATCCTCCCACCTGAGGAGCCACCACCAGGGCCAAGTGACCCAGATTATCAACCTGGGGAGGGTGATCCTCCCTACTCCACACAATAGGCTGCTCAGACCATCTTAAATAGTGTGGAACCGCCGGCTCAACAGCATTCACAGCCCTCTTATGAAGCTTCTGATCTCGCTTACACAGACTAGTGGTAAATACGTGATACTGTCCACCGTTAAGCTGCTTTGGATTGGTCTGGTAACCCCCCTGCTGCTGTTGATGACCCTGGCCAGATTGCTGATTAAAGCCCCCTTGACTGTTCTGAGGATTGGAATTTGAGCCGCCGCCCAGGCCATGAAAGCCGCCGGCGCCTGAGCCGCCGCCCGGGCCATTGTTGCCATTAAAGGCATTGGAATTCTTAAAGGCCTTCATGATTGCGCAATCCTTCCATAGATGAGTAGCTGGCTTCTCCCTAGAGCCATGCCTCGGACAAGGCTCGTTTAGCAACTGCTCGAGCGTCGGGCCTGACCCGCCAACTCGGGGAGGTGGCCTCCCTTTACGTCGCTGGTTGTTACCCTGTGAATTGGTATTGGCCACAAACTCCATGCTGCCATCAGCCTTACGCTTGTTACCTCCTTGGTTTGCCGGGTTATGCTGAGGACCCTTGCCATTGCCGTTCTTCCTTCCCTTCCCTGTCCTTTCATCATCTGAAGCGGGGTCCTTGGTAGTATCAGAGTCGGCGTATTTGACGAGAGCCGCCATCAGCGTACCCATATCATTGCAGTCGCGTTTGAGCCACCCGAGTTTCATCTTCAGGGGCAGGAAGCGACAATTCTGCTCCAACATTAAGACTGCAGAGCCGGCATCCATCTTATCAGATGAATGTATTATCTCTTTGACCCAGCGAGCCCAATGCGTCGTAGACTCACCCTCCTGCTGTTTACAGTTAGTCAAATCCACAATTGACATAGACTGCCTACAGGTATCTTTGAAGTTTTGGATGAACCGGGCTTTCAGCTCAGCCCAAGACCCGATGGAATTCGGTGGCAGCCCTTTCAACCAAGTGCGGGCAGTCCCATCTAACATCATGGTGAAGTACTTGGCCATCGCCGCTTCGCTGACCTCCAGCAATTCCATGGCCACCTCATAGCTCTCGATCCAGGCTCCGGGTTGTAAATCAGCCGTGTAATTAGGCACCTTCCTAGGCCCTTTGAAGTCCTTGGGTAGACGTTCATTGCGGAGAGCCGGCACTAAACAAGGGACACCTCCAGTCCTCGTAGGGATACCCACGTCGACGGAAGTCGTCGGACAAGACGGGGGTGTCTGGTAAGCCGTCAACTGAGGCACCTGCTCCGCCTCTTGCCGTGCTCTATCTTGGTCTGTTGCGTGAAAGGCTCCGTTATGAGCCAGGCCATGGCCAGGGGGCAAGTCATGGCGCCGGACATTACTTGAGTCGGTCGCTGAAACCATGTGTCTGCTATAACTCGGGCTCCGGCCTGGACGAGGGGTTGAATGGATCCTGTCCCGGCTGTAAGAGTACGCCTCTTGCTGCGCCAGAGCTGTCTGAAGGAGCTCCCTGACCCGGCGGGTTTCAACCGCCGTTGGAGAATCGCCATCAATTGGGAGAGCCGCCAGCCGTGCCGCTGCGGCGACCATGTTTTCCAGCGGGTTGGCATAATGACCCGGTGGTATTGGCACGTACTGAGGCGGGGCAGGGTTCACCCGGGGAGGCCCCATCACTTAGGGCTGAATAGGTGTCCCAGCCCCGGCCACTATGATCTCTGGCGGGTTACTAGACCCTGCACCAGGCGTGTTGAAGAGGTTCCGAGGATCGTAAACTGGAGGGAGTCGAGATTGGGCCTTTTGATGCCTCCTTCTCATGACCTCATTGGACGCGTTCTGGTCCGTCGTGAGCCGGAAGGACTGCGCCTGAATCAACTGAGTCTGGGCGTCGAGAGCCGCCCTCTCCACAGCCATCCTGATCCCTTCCGCCGCCAGATCCTCCTTGGCTTTCACTAGATCTAACTTTAGCTGCGCCACCTCCGCGTCATGCTGAGCTTGATCCACCGGGTCAACCGTGGCGGTCAACAGGGCCGTCATCTTGTCCGTGAGATCCATCAGCACCTGAGCCGGCGAGGCTACCGGGTTTCCTGACCCAGCGGCAGGGTTTTGAACAGGTTGTGCACCGGCCATGAAGATTCCAACCCGGCTCGGCGGCTCAAAAGGGTCCGGAATACTGTCACCATCGGATCAACCCCTGAGCCTGCCATCTTGAAGTTGATACAACGAGTTTGACTCATCTGTGGACGACCCGCCGTCAGAGCCGGCAGCCGTCTCATCACCAGATCCAGACCCTGCAGAGAGTCCTCCATGAACACATCCCACAAAAGCATGCTTCAAGGCAGGTAGAGCCCGGGCGGGTCGTGCACGCTGAGCCGTCTCGATGAGACCGGCGCAGAGATCCGGCTCAGGGCCCGGCTCATCAACCTTGCCAATGAAGACATGAATTCCGCCGAAGGGGACCCGGTACCCGTACTCAATTGAGCCGGCGTCGTGGCCCTAGTTTGCATCGTCGATGTAGAGCTTGGCGCGACGACTCTTGGTCATTTGGCCCACAGTGTATCCCTTGAGCCCTTCGAAGCTGCCCTTCAAGAACTCAAATCCACCGTGCGCTGGCCCCACGGTGGGCGCCAACTGTCGTGGAATTGTCACGGCAGATGTCCTCGCGCAAGGACTTAGTCGTGGAGCCATCGCAGCTAGGAAGATTAAAGGGGTTAAACGGGACAAGGAACACGAGGGTTATACTGGTTCGGCCCCTTACGGTGAAGGTAAAAGCCTACGTCCAGTTGAGGTGGTATTGATTAGGGTTTCGATGACCAGGGAGCTTAATTGCTATGCCTGGCTCTCGACGAGATCTTACTTGTCCCTAAACTGCCGTCGGGTCGTCCCTTTATATAGAGAGGTTGACGCCCAGCGGCTCTCAGAGTCCCGGCCGGCTCATAAGAGTGTCCGGCTCGGACTCTCAACTATTCTTGCCTTACACTACAAGTTCTACCATAATGGCGGTTATCACTACGGGCCTTAAGCCATCTCCGGGTCTTAGGCCCATCATTGACCCGCCGTCTTCAAGCTCGGTACTGGGCTTCGCGTGATGACCATTATGAGTAACCCGGCCCCTCCTGGCGGGTGACTCTAAGGGTTATATCCTCAACAATACCCTCGAAATCACTTCTATCTTTGCTTTGCTAGTTGTTCGTTCTATTGCCATACTGCGCTACCTACCACTTGCTATATCATGCCTCCCATATTGCCATGTCAAGCCTCTAACCATCCTTTCCTAGCAAACCGTTGTTTGGCTAAGTTACCCCTTTTGCTCAGCCCTTCTTATAGCGTTGCTAGTCGCAGGTGAAGTTGAAGTTGGTTCCATGTCGGAACATGGATATGTTGGCATATCACAATATCTCTTATTTAATTAATGCATCTATATATTTGGTAAAGGGTGGAAGGCTCGGCCTTATGCCTGGTGTTTTGTTCCACTCTTGCCGCCCTAGTTTCCGTCATACCGGTATTATGTTCCTTGAGTTTGCGTTCCTTACGCGGTTGGGTGATTTATGGGACCCCCTTGACAGTTCGCCTTGAATAAAACTCCTCCAGCAAGGCCCAACTTTGGTTTTACCATTTGCCACCTAAGCCTTTTCCCTTGGGTTTTCGCGAGCCCGAGGGTCATCTTTATTTAAACCCTGGCCCAGTGTTCCTCTGAGTGCTGGTCCAAACTAGAGCACCGTGCGGGACCGTCCCTTGGCAACTTGGGTTATGTTGGTACCTGTACGCTTCGTTTATCCGGTGTGCCCTGAGAACGAGATATGTGCAGCTCCTATCGGGATTTGTCGGCACATTCGGGCGGCTTTGCTGGTCTTGTTTTACCATTGTCGAAATGTCTTGTAAACCGGGATTCCGAGACTGATCGGGTCTTCCTGGGAGAAGGTTTATCCTTCGTTGACCGTGAGAGCTTATGATGGGCTAAGTTGGGACACCCCTGCAGGGTATTATCTTTCGAAAGCCGTGCCCGCGGTTATGAGGCAGATGGGAATTTGTTAATGTCCGGTTGTAGAGAACTTGTCACTTGACTTAATTAAAATACATCAACTGTGTGTGTAGCCGTGATGGTCTCTTCTCGGCGGAGTCCGGGAAGTGAACACGGTTTGAGTTATGCATGAACGTAAGTAGTTTCAGGATCACTTTTTGATCATTTCTAGCTTCGCGACCGTTGCGTTGCTTCTCTTCTCGCTCTCATTTGCGTATGTTAGCCGCCATATATGCTTAGTGCCTGCTGCAGCTCCACCTCATTACACCATCCTTTCCTATAAGCTTAAATAGTCTTGATCTCGTGGGTGTGGGATTGCTGAGTCCTCGTGACTCACAGATTCTACCAAAACAGTTGCAGGTGTCGACGATGCCAGTGCAGATGACGCAACCAAGCTCAAGTGGGAGTTCGACGAGGAACGTGGTTGTTACTATGTGTCTTTTCCTGATGATCAGTAGTGGAGCCCAGTTGGGACGATCGGGGATCTAGCATTTGGGGTTATCTTATTTTCATTTGGTTTTGACCGTAGTCGGTCTATGTGTGGATTTTGGATGATGTATGAATTAATTTATGTATTGTGTGAAGTGGCGATTGTAAGCCAACTCTCGTTATCCCATTCTTGTTCATTACATGGGATTGTGTGAAGATGACCCTTCTTGCGACAAAACCACAATGCGGTTATGCCTCTAAGTCGTGCCTCGACACGTGGGAGATATAGCCGCATCGTGGGCGTTACAGATATCCTACGTGAAAAATAATACTGTCGTACTAATACACACAGGACACTTGTTTCACCATGCCAGATTATTACATCAAAATCTCTCGGAGGATAGATCTGTTCGACAGTTGCGTGCTACTACTGAAGAATTACAAAGTTGATTTGGACCAGCTCTCCTTGCCGAGAAAGTTCGTTTTTGACATCATCCCCTACCGCAAGATTTGATTTAGATTTGAACCTTGACCATCCTTTAGCATCAATCATCATGCGACCATCCTTTGTACGGTATATTGAGCAGGTTCATTCACACCAAGGCTGCGCATGGTAAGAGAAACTTGGCCACGGTCGCCCGGATTGTTGAACGACTCCCTCGTTGCTCTAGGAATTCTCTATTTGCAAACAAGAAGACATACACAAACAGTTAGATCAACACAGTGAATCATGTGAAACAACATGGAAAGAAAAAAGAACGAAGCACTTTGATGTCTACTACGCAAATTTATTCTTGTAGACACGTGTTGGGCCTCCAAGCGCAGAGTTTTGTAGGACAGTAGCAATTTTTCCTCAAGTGGGTGACCTAAGGTTTATCAATCCGTGGGAGGCGTAGGATGAAGATGGTCTCTCTCAAACGACCCTGCAACCAAATAAAAGAAATCTCTTGTGTCCCCAACACACCCAATACAATGGCAAATTGTATAGGTGCACTAGTTCGGCGAAGACATGGTGATAAAAGTGTAATATTGATGGTAGAAATATATTTTTATAATCTGAATAAATAAAAACAGCAAGGTAGCAAATAGTAAACGGGCACAAAAATGGTATTGCAATGCTTGAAAATGAGGACTAGGGTCCGTACTTTCACTAGTGCAACCTCTCAACAATGCTAATATAATTGGATCATATAACCACCCCTCAAAGTGCGATGAAGAATCACTCCAAAGTTCCTATCTAGCGGAGAGCATAAGAATAAACTGTTTGTAGGGTACGAAACCACCTCAAAGCTATTCTTTCCGTTTGATCTATTCAAGAGTTCATACTAAAATAACACAAAGCTATTATTTCCGTTCGATCTATCCTAGAGTTCGTACTAAAATAACACCAAAGCAAATTCATATTCATAATACTCAATCCAACACAGAGAACTTCAAAGAGTTCCCCAAGATTTCTACTGGAGAAACAAAGACAAGAACGTGCATCAACCCCTATGCATAGATTACCCCAATGTCACCTCGGGAATCCGCAAGTTGAGTGCCAAAACATATATCAAGTGAATCAATATGATACCCCATTGTCACCACGAGTATTCATATGCAAGACATATATCAAGTGCTCTCGAATCCATAGAAGTATTCAATCCGATAACAATGAAATCTCAAAGGGAAAAATTCAATTCATCACAACAAGATAGAGAGGGGAAAAAACTATATGATCCGACTATATTAACAAAGCCCGCGATACATCAAGATTGTGACATCTCAAGAACACAAGAGAGAGCGAGAGATTAAATACATAACTACTGGTACAAACCCTCAGCCCCGAGGGTGGACTACTCCCTCCTCATCGTGGTGGCCACCGTGATGATGAAGATGGCCACTGCAGATGATTCCCCCCTCCGGCAGGGTGCCGGAACGAGGTCTAGATTGGTTTTCGGTGGCTATAGAGCCCTGCGGCGGTGGAACTTCTGATCTAGGTTAACCCCCAGGGTTTTTGGAATATTTGTGAATTTATAGGGTAAAGAGGGGGTGCGGGAGGCCACCGAGGTGGGCACAACCCACCTGGGCGCGCCTGGGCCCCCAGGCGCACCCTGGTGGGTTGTGCCCCCCTCGGGGCACCCCCTAGGTGCTTCTTTGGCCCACTGGTGGTCTTCTGGTCCATAAAAAATCCACAAAAAGTTTCGGGGTGTTTGGACTATGTTTGATATTGATTTCCTGCGATGTAAAAAACAAGCAAAAAACATCAACTCGCAGTGGGCACTGGGTCAATAGGTTAGTCCCAAAAAATGATATGAAGTTGCTATAAAATGATTGTAAAACATTCAAGAATGATAATATAATGGCATGAATACTTCATAAATTATAGATACGTTGGAGACGTATCAGCATCCCCAAGCTTAAAGCCTACTCGTCCTCGAGTAGGAAAATGATAAAAGAAATAATTTATGAAGTGTGAATGCTAGCAAAGTGCATAAGTTTGATCAATGATAATTTCAATCACTTTTCCTACCATCATAACAGTAATTCTTTCTCATAAAATTTCTCATGTTAAAGTAGCAACAAATTCACATGTTAAGGTTCAAACAATGAATTCTCTTGAAACCCAACAACCTATGTTCTCAGTCACCAAGCAATTGCAATTCAACTTATTCAACAGAGTTTAAGTAAGAGCTCTACATACTCAACCATCATATAGTTTTTTATGATTGCTAACACTCACCGCGTACACATGAGCAAAACGTTTCAACCGAACACACAGAAAGATAGGGGCTTGTTGTTTTGCCTCCCAACGTATTCACCTCAAGGGTGATGTCAACAATAATAACTCATGCTACCCATATTTAACTGGACATATGTGCCTAGATCTTTCCTCACCACATGATGCTTGCCAAAGGAGAAAAATAAAAAGGAATAGAGAGAACAACTTTGACTCTTGCATAAAACTAAATACATAAAAGTAAAGGATAGGCCCTTCGTGGAGGGAAGCATATGTTACCATGCGCTTATTTGTTTGTATGCTCAATCCCTTAGTGCAAAATAATGTCACGTTATATTGCCCCTTATGATAGCAACCTTTATTATGCAGTCTGTCGCTTTTATTCTTTGCCATCACAAGTTCGTACAACGCTCAATTTTCTCTTACACTAAATGATCTAACACATTGGAAGCATTTTTTATTGCCTTATTACACCGATGGCAACTTACTTGAAGGATCTTATTCAATCCCTAGGTAGGTATGGTGGACTCTTGAAAAATAAGATTTGGGTTTAAGGGTTTTTGGATGCACAAGTAGTATCTCTACTTGGTGCGGAATTTTTGGCTAGCAAAGACGGGGGGCAAGCACCACATGTTGAAGGATCTATGACAATATAACTTCTATGTGAATATGAACAAACATAAACCATTACGTTGCTTCCTTGTCCAACGTCAACAATTTTGGCATATAATATTTTGATGGGGGCTCACAATCACAAAAGATTTCCTGGATAGTATATTTGCATGTGAAAGTTCTCTTCCTTCTACTAATTATTCATGAATTGCTTGTATGACCAATATTGTGATTGTCAAGCTTCAAAAGATTTCACTTTCTAAACCCAATGTGAAGCTACCACTAGGCATGCTATAATTTCAACTTCATGATATTCAATTCATTCAACAATTTACTCATAGGATATAAGTGAAGCACAAGAGTAAATGACAAGCTACTCCAAAAAGATATAAGTGAAGATCATGAGAATAATATTTCTTTCTCTCAAATTAATTTAAGTGCAGCATGAGAGAATTTCTTCAAAAATACTAAAGCACACCATGCTCAAAAAGATATAAGTGAAGCACTAGAGCAATTCCACAGAAAAGAGCTTCGTTGACGGGATGTGCGTGCCGCTTACCTAGCCTCCCTGGCAACTATTTGAGGACTCTATTTTATTTAAAAACTTTCCGATCTAAGTAATTTATTAAAACAGCAAGCAAAACAAAATAAAATGACATTCCAAGGATAGCACAACTCATGTGAAGAAGCAAAAACTTAGGCTCAACCGATACTAACTGATAATTGTTGAAGAAGAAAGGTGGGATGCCTACCGGGGCATCCCCAAGGTTAGATGCTTGAGACTTCTTGAATATTATCTTGGGATGCCTTGGGCATCCCCAAGCTTGAGCTTTTGTGTCTCCTTAATTCTTCTCATATCACAGTTTTCCTAAATCTCAAAACCTTCATCCACACAAAACTCAACAAGAACTCATGAGATAAGTTAGTATATACTAATGCAACAACCTTATCATTCTCTACTGTAGCAAATCACTAAAATTATCATTCAACATTGCATACTAAATTCCTCTGCATATTTAATACCCCTATCCTCAACTAGCATCATTAAACAAGGAAACATATGCAACAATGCAAACATAACAGCAATCTGCCAGAACAGTATAGTCTGTAAAGAATGCAAGAGTATCAATACTTATTCAACTCCAAAAATTATGAAAATTTTACCACACTGTAGAAAATTATCAGAGCATATTTGAAAAAAGTTTCAACATTTTATCACATTCTGACTTTTCTAGGGAATTTTTGCAACATCGATAAACTTTCTGTTTTCAAACAGCAACATGTAGACTTGCAAAATAAGCATGACAAAGGCTATACTTGACACTTTTATTGAAATAAAAGATGAAAAACATTATTCTAAATAAAAGCAAGAAAATACTAACAAAATAAAATGATGCTCCAAGCAAAACACATATCATGTGACGAATGAAAATACGCCTGACAACAATGCTACAGGAAAACACTGGTTCAGGACACGTGGCGACAAGGACACAACAGCTGGATAGTTTAGCAGTAGAACTCATCCTCAGGTCTTCCAGTTCACACGGCATTACTTTGAGAACTTCATCTCCACCGCGGACCTGGTTCTAATTCAAACATAAACCAAATATTTTATTACTACCTCCGTTCAGAAATATAAGATGATTTTCGATATTTCACTACATATAAGACTACATATATGCACAGAAATAAGTGAACAAAGACACTAGAACATGTCTTCAAAGGCATGAGAGCAGAGGGATTACTTGCAATATCGATAACACAAGTTACTGAGGCAAATATACTCTCTTCAAAGGTAGCATTGATGTTCATAAAGTAGTTGAAAGTGATCTATAAGAAATCAGTGTCAACCTCTCGCATGTTTTGGTTAAAAGAGGAATTTAGAACCGTCATTTGCCACACAAAAATCACATGCAAGATCACCCAGAAAGTTGTACTACTAGTACTAGTACTGTGTGTTAGATGAAAAAACAAGATCAAGATCGAGAAAAAGATCGTGAAGAAGAGATATTACCTGGACTTGCTTAATGAGGGATCTTGGAGAGGGGGCTTGGACAGGGCGATGGCCTTGAGCTTGTCTGCGGTAGTCTCGGCGGGGTGCTTGCGCTTCTTCGTACCATGAGCCTCGATGGTTTTGGCTAGAGCCATAGACATCACTTCGGCCGGTGCTCCAGGGTCCATCAAGAAACTGTCAAATAGAAAATAAAGAAAAGAAACCATAATCACAAACCCAAATGAAGAACAGAGAGGGGATTATAGGATCAGTCTCGGGGTTGCAAGACCGGGCCTTGGCCAGAATCAACACCATCAATGCGCTCACCTTTCCTTCTTTGGGAGAGAAGAACAATGGTAGAAGCAGGTCGGGGTTTTCTTGAAGAAATGAGGAACAAGATGAGGGAGAAGCGAGTTGGGGTTTTCTTCAAGAGATGAAGCTGAGGGAGAAGAGTGAAATGATGGTTGCTTCGTCCGTCCAACTTACTGCTGGAAAGGTGGGCGTTTTGTGATTTGATGGCTCATTGGGCATTACTGCGGTGCTTCGATCGGGGTAGTCTACCGTGCAGTTGGGCACTCTAGTACGGAGTAATTTAGTGCATGGCTAGTGGACCCCAATGCTGGCTGTCCCACACGTCAGCGGAAGTGAGTAGCAAGGTTCCCGACGACCGTCGAGGAGGATCCGCACGGTAGAGCGTGTCCACTGTTTCTGGAAAAATGATTACAGCAAGCGTTTCCACTCTTATGACGGAGGAGTGCGAAACACGGCAGCCACTTGAACTTACACAGTGCTCCTACTACTAGGCATGTGCAGTGGTTCATACGTCAGTACTACATAATATTGTTGCTAGTGTAGTAAGATATGACGATAACAAATGATGTTGTGCGCATGTCAACTATATGAACAGGAATGTAACATAGTACCCCTTTTTTGACTGTCCGGTCGAGAATGAACGATGAGATCAATGTTAACAGAACTAGGTCTATAGCGCACGGAGAGTACGGTGCTACACTCCACGGAACATGAACCATATGAAGCACGAATCAGTGTTAGGCAGGGTGTATGAAGGGTGCGTGGGATGGGAGCAAAAGTTCCCTTCTCGACCCACTTTTGGGTGTTTGGGAGAGTGCATGAAGGGTGCATGAGTCCACACTAGTAGGTTAACACAAATACACTAGGAGCATGCATGAAGAGGGGTGCTGAGATGAGCATGCACGAAGAGGGAACAACTATATTGAGATGAGAATGCAACCAAACACACCAACACGCTTTGTGCTACAGTGACTAATCTACACCGTCTGAGTTTGATCCACCGGTCATGTTGCGCTGAGACATGGACATGCCCATGCAGAGGACGCCTAAACGCCACTGAAGTCCTTCTTCTTCTCGGGGCGCACGACGTTGGTAATGCAGGGTGCCACCGCCCGCAGAGCCCGCTCCCGGTCGACGGGCGCTAGCTCGTCAAAGACGGCGTCCAATGGCAATTCCGGTGACGGAGCCTTGAGAGGATTCGCCCGGCAACGGCGATGGCAGCCCGCAACCCCTCCTTGTCCAGCTCCACCCCCACCATTGCGCAGAGATGGCTCAACTCCTCGGAGATATAGGTTAAGAAGGAGACCAGGTCAGGAAGCCGCAGCTCATTGAAGTCGATGGTGTGGTCGAACGGGTTTAGCCCGACGGCCGGCATGGTCGCGCTGGCAAAACGTAGGCATTGCGCAGCCGCAACACGTGTGTGGCAACATGGTCCACCAAGTGGCCGAGGCAATCATGGACCTCGTCACGATCGGCCCGCAAGCGCTCCAGCCGACTCGCCTCGTATCTCTCGCTTTCTGCAGCAACACCGCTGGTGCCTCGAGCATCTTTGTGGTGGACGCCTGCCGCTTTTGAAGCTCCGTGAACTTGTTCACATAAAGGAGGAGCATGGCACTCCTCTCCTCCTTAAGCTCACGGAGCTCCACGTCCTTGGCCCTAAGCTCCGCATCCTTGTCCTAGAGCTCCTGTGTCAGGTGCCTCACCTCAGACTCCGTGATCTGGTGCGCCACGATGGAACCAGGTAGAAGCAATGGGGAGATGAAGCAAAGGGGTGAAACAGCTGAAAGGCAATGCAATCTACGGGAAGGCAGAGGGAGCCAGCGGGGGAGCGGGTGAATCTTTTGGTTTTCACCATGGGAAAACACCAGTCGATGACTTTTCACATCAAGGAGCAGCGGGTTTTACAGGCGGAGTCATTGTGACTAATTGCTGCCGCGCCTACTCCCGTCAATCAAAAATTAAAAATCCTGCCGCGCCTGCTCCCGTCAATCAAAAAAATAAAAATCCTGCTGCGCCTGCCGCACCCAAAGACCAGAGCAACACCGCGGTGGATATTTAAATTTACCTGCCGGCAAGGAGATAAAAAAGGGGTGAAAAAACAAATGTGGCGGCGACCTAGCTAATTGCTCACAGTAGCCCAACTAGCTAGCCACCGTGCTTCACTGATGTACTCGGCGGGAAAGGTGGTCTTTCGTGATTTGACGACTCATTTACTTGCTTCGGTGCTACAACTGAGGAGGACCCAGAAACCATGGAGGACCCATAAACCCACGTCTCGGCAAGGAAGAATATATGCGTGCACCACCCGAGAGGACCCCGAAACCGCGCGGTAGGGTGTGCCATGTCTCGGCACGGAGGAAAAATGTGCATGTAAAAATGTACTGTATCAGACATACTACCTATGGTTCGACCTCGGGACCCAGCCAGTCGGTCGAAAACACCCACTAGCCACACAACTTCATCATGCTGACGTGGGACGGAGGATAGGTGTGGTTAGCTCTGTCTCATTATACTAACATGGTATGTACCTGCTTGAATTATTCGCTCTCTGGCTGAAAATATCAAAGTGTAATTGCACCTATAACCAGTGCGCAAACTGCATATCAATATATCTATCCTGCACAAATATGCCAATAATTTCAAACAACAGATTAGAAAGGTATTTGTGCTACGTTGTCATGATACGGGGACTTTCTGGTAGATGGCCTCGACGTTTCCTCAAGCCATGAAAATGTACTATAATTTGCTTATCATCAATGCCTGCAAATCTCTGTGTGTCTCTCAACATAGCAGATCATCATTAGACACTAAATCCTTCAATGGAGATTGCAAAATGCTTGCATTAGATCCCTCATTAGACACTATATTCATCACCAGGAGCATGTAAAATGTTTGCATCAAATCCTTCATTAGCAGTCTGTTCATTAGACACTTCAGGCTCAAGAACAACATGAGCTTGTATGTTTGCACCGGAAACTTGATTAGATACATCAGGTTCAATGAGTTCAGTATTGATTGGGGGAGTTATAAAATAAGCAGAAATTGGTTTCATTTTCTCATAGATTCCCTACATACAAGCAGTTTTACAACACCGTCAGGTTTAACTATTGGACAGAAATTGAACAGTTGAATTAGATATAATCAGGGATGTGCTGTACCTGCTCGTTGCGCATGCTGCTCTTGCAAGCTGTGACTATCCGTTTGCGCAAGCTCGATGTCATGCACGTGTTGCCGCCGCTGCCTCCCACGTAGGCTACACCCAGGGTTGGATCTTCATCTTCTTGTCCTTCCATTCGCTTGAAGCCCGGCGACCGCCCTCCAACGACGGCGCGAGGAAGTGCTGTGTTGGTCTATCCAGCGGCGGCTAGGTTAGGAGCGAACCAGACTGGAGGCTGGAGCGAACGAATTGGGATTTTTCCTGCTGTTGATCGATATCGGAGGCGCTAGTTTGGGCCGCGAGCCTACTATAGGGCCTGCCTTGCACTTACGTTATTGGCCCATCCAAATTGAAACATTTTTCTTCATTTTTTTACATTGCCTGCTCATGCGTTGGGACGAACAAAACTAGCTTGGGCCAACCTAGACGACTCAAACTAGGTGCATACTTTCCAGTCACCCGAGGCGGCCGCCCATACCAGACCCTATGGTGGCGTCGCCCCTTTTTGCGTGTATGATTGGGGTAGTGAAAAATATTCCACTGGCGCTTTTGATTTACCCACAGAATGGTTGAATTGCTTGTTTCTATGAACTGAGTTCGCCAATAATGTGAAGGATGCCAGTCTTTTCATCCTAATGTAGATTGCTTAGATCTCGATGTGTCAAATGTAATCTTATGAAATATACAGTAAAAGCCAGTGTGATGTGTGTGGCTACAGCTAGTCTGACAACCCATCCTCATATAACATATCAAGGACGCACCATCTTATCAGATTAACCATTCGACTTACCAATGCAGTGTGGGAAGAAAGAAGTATTGGGACTACGTATGCAAGCAATTGATGTCATGGACTCCTTCGTAGAACCTTGTAATTGAAAAAGAAGTTGCAGTGTGCCTGTACAAAGAGCTAGCGTAAGTTCAGTTACCTGCTTCTCGAAATTTTAGTTGGCCACTTATTGCAAAATTGTTCAATTACTTTGCTTGGCTTAATTTAGTTTGCTACTGATTACATAATGCCATAGCCTGTTAATCCTATTATAGACTGTGCCTATCTATGTGTTTGATACTGTTAAGAATGGCCTATTTGCCTGAACTTAAATAGCTACTTAAGCACGTAGATAGCTGGTCATATGTACTTCTAGGGTGCAGCAGAATTCATGTGTAATTTACATTCTGATACACTGTTTGTTTAAATGGTTTGATGTTATCACTTGTAGCACTAGTAATGTTTGCATGTTCATAGATAGACAACTATCAGGTTTATATGAGGGACGCCATCTTTTTAACTAGTTCATCTGCAATTAAATATGTTGCCAAAACTGGTTAGTTTTACTAGTTTGATGTTAGTTTCTTATGGCTCTTGCAACACTTTATTTATGATTGCTAACATCCAAGTTTGCAGGATCCAACTGAAACTCCATTGGCACATCAGGTATGTTTTCAGAAACTTCCTTGTTTACCTAGTTTGCTGCTGTAACTTGTTGTTGTAATCATCTTACCAACTTCAAGTTTTCAGGATCCAATTGGAAGTCCAATTACACAAGAGGTACATTTTCAAAAATATATTTGTGTACAGGTTTGCTGTTGTAACTTCTTGCTCTAATCAAGTTACTGACTACTCAACTTTTCAGGATCCAAGAGAAACTCCAATGCCACAACAGGTTCCTTTTGCAAAACTTGTTTGTTTAACTGCTTTGCTGCTGCAACCGGTTGCTCTAATCACGTTACTGGCTACTCAACTTTTCAGGATCCAAGAGAAACTCCAATGCCACAACAGGTACCTTCTGCAAAACTTGTTTGTTTAACTGCTTTGCTGGTGCAACCGGTTGCACTAATCATGTTACCGGCTACTCAACTTTTCAGGATCCAAGAGAAACTCCAATGCCACAACAAGTACCTTTTGCAAAACTTGTTTGTTTAACTGCTTTGCTGCTGCAACCGGTTACAATGATGTTAATAACTACTTTTTAGCATCCAATTGAATCTCTTTAATTCCTTGTTTGTTTAACTGGTTTGCTGTTATAACTCCCAGTTGAGATGTTTTGCTAACTTCAACTTTTCAGAATCCAATCAGAACTTTAATGGCAAAACAGGTTAGCCCAAGATCAAAGAACAAGGCCCCCATGGACGTTGTATCATCCCACAACAGTGGCACCAGCCCAATCGTGTATCATGAATTGCCAACTGCTGGTGCTCTAGAGGCTAAACTATTGGTAGAAAGAGATTCTGCTTCTGCACTTAGAGATGAAGTTGACATGTTGAGGAAGCAAACAGCACAATCACAAGCAGTACTCAAGACAACCATTAAATATTTGGTGGATTTCAAAACGAAGCAAGCTGAGACTGACCGCATTGTTAAGGTCCTGAAGGAAAAAAGGAAATTAAATTCCCACTTGGTAAATAATAGGTGAAATGTTCTTTCCATTGTTGAATAACCTTTGTGTTGTTTGTTCATGTAATCGATCAAACCATTTGTTTTAGAGATCATGTAATATTTGTTTTTTGTTTTTTGGTTTGTAATTTTTTTAGCACAAGTCTGTATTAATTGATAAGACTCTGAGACATTTCATTTTGATTGTTGTGCCAGACCTACAAATATGCCAATCAGGCTCAATGTGCATTTAGCAATAATAGTAGTATGGATGGACCTTAGGTGGCACACATCGGAAAGGGCCAAGATGATGTACTAGCGTCGCTAAAAAAAGGATGCTCTTCTAGCAAAAAAAAGTACAACGGCCTAGCTTATGTATGTTAGTTGATATTATTGATCCATATACTCTATAAGTGTTTATATGTCTGTAAGTTTTGTACATTATTGGTTTATTTACTCGGTATTTGAATCTTGATACATCACTTGTGTACGTAACTAAATGGGAGTAAACATTATTCTGCATTTGACACTTGAGTTGGACATAAAGTGGTTTCAAATATTCGAATTCACCTTAAAAAGGATTCTAGCTTCTGAATTCGACTATCGGCATTTGAAAATCATATTCCTATATGACAGTGGAATACATTTTTTTATGCTTTTGAAGATATATAAAAACACATAGAATGATTTATAAAGATTCGTATAGGAATAAAAAAATGGATTCGAATTTAGTTGCCATGGTAAACGTGGATGCTTATTGTCCCAAAATTTGAAAGAAGCGGCAAAATGTCCACTCCCACGTTGGCTGCCCGAAGCTAGTGTTTGGGAGATGGAAATTACTGTCTACCCCTTACATGGACAATCCATCGGTCCGATTTCCACTGCTCTCAATAAGGGTAGGTTAGTAACTTCAATTAGACGTGACACGACCGCCTCTGAGCCCATTCCGACACGGTGGGCGCGAAACATGGGCGGCAAAACACATTTGATTCAAGCTCGTCTGAAAGACCTCTGTCTCTCCCTCCATTTCCCCATTCATACACGGTGGGTGGCAAAACAAATTCGACTCGGCCGAAATTGATGTAGGCCAATACTTTCAATAGGGGCAGGTTCGTAACTTCACTCAGACGTGACACAACCGCCCTACTTGTCAGCCATGTTCATACACCATGGGCGCCAACCGTGGGCGCCAAAACACCCTCTCCTCGCCCGAAATCGCTCTGGGCAAATATTGGTGAGATGCAAGATTACCGTCCTATCCTCAACCGACGAGACATCCAAATTTTAAACAGGGGCTAAGTTCATAACTATCCCATATTTCAGACAGGTGCGCCCCAAAAACATGGTCCCTCATACCTCTCCCTCCATTTTCCCATTCATACACCGTCCACGCTAGAACACCATCCCCACGGCAGCCTCCTCCGTCGGCCACCCCATCCATCCCCGCCGTCCTCCACTCCATCCATCGCCACCGTCCTCCACCATGCCGGAGCACCTACCAAGACCGCGTCGTCCACTGCTAGAGATGGACGTTTCTCCTCCACGGCGACGGACCAGGATCGTTTCATCGTGTCCTCTCGCTTCATCGGCGTCGTCGTCCTCTTTGCCGGGGCCGCTCACACGACCTTCTCGTCCACTGCAACGGGACTTATCCCCTGATGCACCCGTCTACCGTCGCATATCTGCTTCAACGCCACCGACAGCCATCGCACCCACGATGCTTACACGGCACCACAAGAGAGGTGGTACTTCGTATCTCCTCAACCTTTTGATCTCAACCAGAAAATAGATCGTAACTTGGTTACTGTACTTTCTTTTCAGCTCTTAGAATTTAGTTCTTAGTTTGAAGCAAACAATGGATGCTAAATAGCATTTCTGCCGTTTGCAGCTTTAAATCTGCCATGGCATAGTCATAATAGGGTTTAATTGATCATGCTTAGGGTTTAATTGATCATGTTGGTTCCGTGGTGGTTTCTTTAATAGAAATCAGAGGGGAAACCCTCTTTTGCTCAAAAAATGCTTAGGGTTTCCCCCTTTTATGATCACTATACGATCAGCATACGTGCTACGTGTCATAATGGCACTGCTCCACCCATCAAGCTAAACAAGCTTAGTTGTTCAAATACGAATATGATATTATTAAAACAGAGTCATTTAATTGGTCAGCTAAATGTTCCTAATTTAGTTTCCAAAATGCATGTACGCCGCTTGGGTGTGTATCTCTACAGGGTGCCCACGGTGGGCCGTGGCCCACCCTGGGATTTTGGGTCGGCCCAGGCCCTGATTCCCCTCTGTTCTGCTGCGCTTCTGATCTCTACTCGCCCCCAGCCGCCTGCCTCGCCGGCGAGTTGCCGTCCCTGGACGGCATGACTCTAGGAGGAGAAGCCGGAGTAACAGGAGGTCAGGAGTCGCTCGCCCAACAGCGTCGCCGCTGCCCGGGCGCGCCGCCGTGCCTACCTTCCCAGTCCATTCAAGGCTAAGGCACGCAACAGCCACTAAGCCAACCCGATTTATCCTGAGATACGTCCTCAATACTCAGCAACCACTCCTCATCACCCATTTTCTAATTGATTCATTACTCATTAGGCAGGACTGTCATTAGGGTTTGTTGTGTACTGAGTGCTACCTACACTTAATGGTTCAGATGCATTTCAGTAATCTTTAGTACATGTAAAGTTCACAGGGCTTCAAAATTTTGGCCCCTAGGAACAGACACTAGTCATTTTGGATTGTTGGTCGTAGTGACATTGAACCAGATTACTACTGCAGGCCAGATTTGTTGACAATTTTACTTGTCTTTCTTACTCATTTGATATGATATCCAATTATTCACGTCGATTAGTTGCAAACAATAAGTGCTGGACCAACTTCTTGATTCAGATTTTGGACGGTCTCTTACTGCAGTTACAACTCTGCACACTGGTCCTAGTAAGCTCACAAGTAATGATCGATTCACTACATCTATGCATGCCTTGTCATATTTGTTGTCAATATTCTTTTAGGGTGGACCACTGAAAGGATCGAGAAGAGGTGTCTAGAGGGGGGTGAATAGACTCTAAGCAAGTAAAGTTGCAGTTTTTAAATTCTTTGAGTTGAGGTGGAGTTTTAGCACATGTTTAAACATTCACAATACATATCAAGCAAGCATGACAACAGTATATGAGCAGCGGAAAGTAAAGCATGCAAATTGCAAGAATGTAAAGAGATGGGATTGGATTGTGCAAACGTAATGTAGACTCGGAGATTTTTTATCCATGGTTCTGATAGGTGGTGCTATCGTACATCCACGTTGATCGAGACTTCAACCCACGAAGGGTAATGGTTGCACGAGTCCACGGAGGGCTCCACCCACGAAGGCTCCATGAAGAAGCAACCTTGTCTACCCACCATGGCCGTCGCCTACGAAGGACTTGCCTCACTAGGGTAGATCTTCACGAAGTAGGCGATCTCCTTGCCCGTACAAACTCCTTGGTTCAACTCCACAATCTTGACGGAGGCTCCCAAGTGACACCTAACCAATCTAGGAGACACCACTCTCCAAAAGGTAATAGATGGTGTGTTGATGATGAACTCCTTTCTCTTGTGCTTCAAAATGATAGTCTTCCCAACACTCAACTCTCTCTCATAGGATTATATTTGGTGGAAAGATGATTTGAGTGGAAAGCAACTTGGGGAACTCTAGAGATCAAGATTTATGTGGTTGGAATGGAATATCTTGACCTCAACACAGTGTAGGTGGTTCTCTCTCATAAAATGTATGTTGGAAGTGTAGGTATGTTCTGATGGCTCTCCTCACGAATGAAGAGTGGGTGGAGGGGTATATATAGCCTCCACACAAAATCTAGCCGTTACACACAAATCACCAAACTCGATGGGACCGAATCAGAAAACTCGGTCACACCGATTCAGTTCATAATGTGACCATTAGGCATTTCGGTGGGACCGACATGATCAACTCGGTGGGACCGATGTGCTAGGGTTAGGGTAAAACCTCATCTCGGTTTGACCGATTACACAAACTCGGTGGGCCTGATTTTGGTAAAGAGCTAACCAGAGAGTTGGTCAAGCAAACTCGGTGAGACCGATTACAAATCTCGGTGGGACCGAAATAAATGCAACAGGCACCAGAGAGTTTGCAAGCCCATCTCGGTGAGACCGGGATCCCATCGGTGAGACCGAATTGATTAGGGTTTGTGGCAGTGGCTATGTCAAATGAACTCGGTGGCGCCGGATAGAATAATTCGATGGGGCCGAGTTTGACTTTTGGTTTGGGACATATGTGGATGTGAGAAAGTGGTTGAGGGTTTTGGAGCATATCACTAAGCATTTTGAGCAAGAAACCCATTAAGCTACACCTCATCCCCTTTTAATAGTATTGGCTTTTCCTATGGACTCAATGTGATCTCGGATCACTAAAAGTAAAATGTAGAGTCTTGAGCTTTTGAGCTTGAGCCAATCCTTTGTCTTTAGCACCTTGAAGGGGTTCCACATCCTCTTGTCCACGCCACTCCATCTGTTGAACTTGTCTGAAATACACTAGATGAAGACATTAGTCCAACAAGAGATATGTTGACATTAATTACCAAAACCACCCAGGGAGCACTTGTGCTTTCAGTCTCCCCCTTTTTGGTAATTGATTACAACATACATCAAAGCTTTAGGTAAAGATAAAGAGAATTGCAAGTAAAGCTTTGGTAAGACATGTAACATGGATAGGCTCCTCCTACATGTATGCACTCATGTCAATAGGCAAAGTAAGAGCATGTGAATGCATAAGCATGACAAAGTAAGCAATGAGTTACATGTATCTTAGCTATATGCATCAGAGCAAACGATGTTAATATATGAAGTTTAACTTCATGCTCATGATTCCTTCTTGCAAACAATATGTACAACAGCAAGAGATCTTCATGCACATGAGTGTGATGCATATACTTACCTTGTGGTCTTGAGCTGGCTTAGGAAGAGATGAACCTGAGTAAACAAGGTTAGATAACACAGATATGTCTGCTAGACAGAGCAAACAAAAAGAGCCACAAGAGTACCAAGACTGGGATGACATGTAGAGAGTGAGTACTAGGTACTCTATTTGATATAGGCATGTCCCCAAAGATAAAAAGATATGCAATGAATTCAAGGATGTCCTTCCCTAGCAGTCTTTCTCCCCCTGAATCTTATATTGGATAATGGGAGAACATAGGGAAACAAGATCAGAGCAGAACAGATCAGATCACAGAAGCATAACACAAACATGTCTTTCCCCTCTTAAAGACATGTGACTTCTCTCCTCTTGAACACCAAGCATCTAGGGCCTCCTTTGATGTGATTACTTCTTTCTCCCTTTTTCTCTCTCTTCCCCTTTTGAAGAGAATAAGCTTTGATGTGGTCTCTCTCTCTCCCCCTTTTACATCAATTTCCAAGAAGGGATCTTCTGGAGTGTGAGTCAAAATAGGCTTGGTCCTTGAGTCACAGAGCAAAGCAGCATATAAAATGTGATGCTGGTAGAGGACAAGAATCATTGAGTGGAGCTGGATCAAAAGTGCAGGAACAAGTGGCAAATTGTCTTTTCTGCAGTGCAATCGGTGACACCGAGTTGTTTTCGTCAGTTGCACCGAACGGGTTCGGTTGGACCGAAAGTAAAAAAATGGTAGGACCGAGTTCAACACAGAAAAAGAGCAATAGTCACCTCGGCTCACTAGGCAAAAAAGATCTCACAAAGATTTGCAAGGAATTTACTGAAGGATTTGCCATGAATTTGATGCAAGAAATGCAGAACAAAAACAGAGAAAGGAAAATCTAGATGAAGTTTTTTTGTTTAAAAAGAAGGGGAAATGCAAGGAACAAATGCAAGAACTCAGAAACACTAGAGAACTTCATCTAGAATTGGGTGGTGACAAAGTCACCTATGTTAGAGTATATTGACTGAGGTGTCAAGTGGGAACACTTGATCATAAGTCATACTCATCGTTTAAGCTCAAAATGGGGTTACCATTTTTTGTTTAAGCATCTTGATGTACTCACATCTTGTTGAGCTGCTTTGACCCATGGCTTGGGTAAAGTTTCTCTAAGATGGAATAGCATACCTTGGGTGGTGGTGTTGATCCTGATCATGTAGTTGAACTTGTGTGGGTTGCTCAAGGTTGATTTAGCTCATCAAGAATTGAGAGCACCACTTGGATTTGAGTTCATCTACCTACATGGGTTAGTCTTGTAAGGAAGAGCACTTGTGTATCCAACATGACAATCATGAAATTTGATACCAAAAGAAATTTTGATATATAGTATTTGTCAAAAGGATATGTTGAAGGGTTTCATGCTTCCTTGTCTTCAACCACCATGGTGTAGGGACTTGGTGATGTAGAGATTGCTCAAGATGTGAGTGAGTTGCAATCCCATGAATTTAGATTCATCCAAGTACCTACAAGGGTTAGATAGCATGCAAGGGTACAAATGTATCCAAGACGTATGATAGTCATCATAAGAGAAAAAGTCAAGGATTAGTCATAGGCTCATGCCTTGCATGTATCCAAATGGAGTTCCTACTCCAAGTTTGAAGCATCAATGATGTTCAATTCACCTCTCAAACGACAAAAGACTTTCTCATCAAGCGGTGTGGTGAATATATCCGCCAATTGCTTATCGGTACGAACATGCTTAAGATCAATGTCCCCTTTAGCAACATGATCTCGAATGAAATGATGACGAACTTCAATATTCTTAGTTCGAGAATGTTGCACGGGATTCTAAGCAATCTTAATAGCACTCTCATTGTCACAGAGCAATGGAACAAGTTTCACATTGATCCCATAATCTTTAAGAGTTTGGGTCATCCAAAGTAATTGAGCACAACATGAACCGGCGGCAATGTATTCTGCTTCGGCGGTGGATAAGGATACCGAGTTTTGTTTCTTGGAGGACCAAGACATAAGAGATCTACCAAGAAATTGACAAGTACCCAAAGTGGACTTTCTATCAACCTTGTCTCCGGCATAGTCCGAATAAGAATAGCCAACAAGATCGAAAGAAGACCTCTTAGGATACCAATTGCCAAAATTTGGTGTATGTATTAAGTATCTCACTATCCTTTTCACAGCCTTAAGATGACATTCTTTGGGGGCCGCTTGATATCGTGCAGACATGCTCACACTTAGCATAATGTCGGGACAGGAGGCACATAGATATAACAATGAACCAGTCATAGATCGGTAAACCTTTTGGTCAACCGATTTGCCATTCTTGATCAAGTCAAGATGTCCACTAGTAGGCATGGGAGTTTTCATACCTTTGCTTTCTTCCATGTTGAACTTCTTGAATAAGTCCTTGGTGTACTTTGTTTCAGAAACAAAGGTGCCTTCCTTAGTTTGCTTGATTTGCAAACCAAGAAAGAACTTGAGTTCACTCATCATAGACATCTCAAACTTCTTCGACATTAGCTTCCCAAACTTTTCACTAAAATGAGGGTTAGTCGAACCAAATATGATATCATCAACATAAATTTGGCACACAAATAATTCACCATTAACCCTTTTAGTAAAAAGAGTAGAATCTATTTTTTCAATTTCAAAGCCTTTTTCAATAAGAAACTTGGTCAAGCATTTATACCACGCTCTAGGAGCTTGTTTAAGACCATAAAGAGCTTTGTGAAGTTTGTAAACATGATCGGGTTTCTTAGGATTGACAAAGCCGGGAGGTTGTTTAACATAAACTTCCTCCTCAATTTCACCATCTAGAAAAGCACTTTTAATGTCCATTTGGTACAAGGTGATATCATGGTGATTAGCATAGGCAAGTAAGATGCGGATGGACTCAAGTCTAGCAATGGGGGCATATGTCTCACCGTAGTCCATACCTTCGACTTGAGTGTAGCCTTGGGCGACAAGACATGCTTTGTTGTGAACAACTTGACCATCTTCGTCTTGCTTGTTGCGAAACAACCATTTGGTACCGATGATGTTGTGGTTGTTGTCGGGCTTCTCGACTAATGTCCACACTTGATTTCTCTCAAAGTTGTGTAGCTCTTCATGCATAGCATTTATCCAATCCGGATCTTCCAATGCTTCTTCAACCTTCATAGGTTCAATGCTAGATATGAATGAATAATGTTCACAAAACTTAGCCAAACGAGTTTTAGAGCGAGTGATTCTCCCGGTTTGGATATCATTGAAGATTTGTTCGACGGGATGGTCTCTTGAGACTCTTGCTTAAACTCGTGAGAGCTTTTGTTTTGATCGGGGTGGAACATCTTCTTCATCCTCTTGTTCTTCTTCTTGGCCTTCTTCATTGTTGACGTTGTCGTTCTCTTGTCGTGGTGGAGAAGGAGGTTGATGAGGTTCATCTTGGTGCACTTCCTCGTTTTCTCCATCTTGATGTGTCCCACTTGTGGATGCTTCCGTGAACTCTTGGTTCACCTTGTCGTGAGGTAGAAGCTTCCACTTGGACAGACGAGATACTCTCCTTCACCTCCGTTGGACGAATCTTGCAAATAGACACGTCTTGGATTGCTTCCGAAGGATCTTTGTCTCCTACATCAATTGGCAATTTCTCTACTTGCGAGCCATTAGATTCATCAAACTTCACATCTACCGTCTCTTCAACCTTTCGGGTGAAATTGTTGTAGACACGGTAAGTGTGAGAGTTTGAGCCATAACCAAGTAGGAAACCCTCATGAGATTTAGGAGCAAATTTAGAGCGACGATGCTTATCAAGAATGTAACACTTTGAGCCAAATACTCGAAAGTATCCAACTTGGGGTTTGTTACCGGTGAGGAGCTCGTATGCAGTCTTGCCGAGTAGCTTGTGAAGATACAAGCGATTTGTTGCATGACAAGCCGTCTCAACCGCTTCCGCCCAAAAGTGTTTTGGAGTCTTGTACTCATCAAGAATCGTTCTCGCCATCTCAATAAGAGTCCGGTTCTTCCTCTCAACAACTCCATTTTGTTGAGGTGTGTACGTGGCCGAGAACTCATGTGAGATACCTTCTTCGTCAAGAAAGGTATCCACATTTGCATTCTTGAACTCCGTTCCGTTGTCGCTTCGAGCCTTCTTGATCTTCACTTCCAATTGATTTTGGGCCTTCCTAGTGAAGTTCTTGAAGATCTTTTGGACCTGCGATTTATCATCAAGAAAGAACACCCACGTAAATCTTGAAAATCATCAACTATAACTAGACCAAATGAGTTTTCTCTGAGACTCTTCTAGGCATTGGGACCAAAGAGTTCCATATGAAGTAGCTCGAGCGGTCTTCTCGTGGTCATGATGTTCTTCACGGGGTGACTTCCTCCTACTTGTTTCCAGCTTGACAAGCACTGCACAGTCTATCCTTGTCAAATATAACATCTTCCACTCCAAGGATACGATCACCTTTAATAAGCTTATCAAGATTTCGCATGCCCACATGACCTAGCCTTCTATGCCACAACCAACCTTTTGAAGATTTAGCAATAAAGCAAGTTCTAGGTTGAGCTTTTTTAGTGAAGTCAACAATGTAAAGATCACCTCTACGTATACCGGTAAAGACCATTTTACGATTATTTCTACGAAACACTTGGCAATCTACTTCAGTAAATAGGACATTGAAACCAAAGTCAGCAAGTCTAGATACGGAAAGTAAATTGTAGCCAAGAGATTCAACGAGCATAACATTTTGTATGGAGCTATCATGTAAGATGGCCACCTTACCAAGGCCAACCACCTTACCCTTTGAGTTATCACCAAAGGTGACATACTTCCGAGGGCCGTCGTTTTCAGCAAGCTCATGAAACATATCCTTATCTCCGGTCATATGATCAGTACATCCACTATCAAGGACCCATTCCTTTCCTCCAACCATGTAGCCGCGAAGATTAGCCATAAGACCAAAGTGTCTCATAGACTCATCGAGATCAAAGTCACTATCATCATCCTCATCATAGTATCCATGTTCAACATCGTCTTGTGGTGAATCAATTCCTAGAGAGAGTGATTTATTAGATAAATGATCATCACGATAATCGTCTTTATGAATTCTAATGACTTCGGAAATGATATTGCTAATGATTCTAACATCTCCTTTGGCACGCATGAGATTAGTAAGTTCAAAAAGACAATCACCAAACCTAGGATCATTGGAATTCACCTTACTCAAGGTAATAGAATTATGAAGGATCTCATCTAAGTTTTGCAAGGAATAGTTTGGAAAACTTTCCTCAAGAAATCTCCATATAGTGTAGGCACAATCAAGAGTAGGTAAGCTAGCAATCAAAATTTTGGGCAATCCTCTAATGATAAGATTGATAGTTCTAAGATTGCGAATCATGTCAAGATCCTCATAGGGGGTGGGATGCACGGTATCACTAGGGAAAATGCAAGGACTAGCAATGTACTTGTTCAAGTGATATTCATTGAAAATCTCAAGCATCTCATTTTTCCATTCATGAAAGAACTCTCCATCAAGTATAGGCACTCTATGTCTAAGACTCCCCAACGTAGACACATCCATCTTCCTCCAAAGTTGTTTAAACCAAAGCAATGGAGACCAATGCTCTGATACCAATTGAAAGGATCGAGAAGAGGTGTCTAGAGGGGGTGAATAGACTCTAAGCAAGTAAAGTTGCACTTTTTAAATTCTTTGAGTTGAGGTGGAGTTTTAGCACATGTTTAAACATTCACAATACATACCAAGCAAGCATGACAAGAGTATATGAGTAGCGGAAAGTAAAGCATGCAAATTGCAAGAATGTAAAGAGATGGGACTGGAGTGTGCAAACGCAATGTAGACTCGGAGATTTTTTATTCATGGTTCCGATAGGTGGTGCTATCGTACATCCATGTTGATGGAGACATGAACCCACGAAGGGTAACGGTTGCGCGAGTCCACGGAGGGCTCCACCCACGAAGGGTCCACGAAGAAGCAACCTTGTCTATCCCACCATGGCCGTCGCCCACGAAGGACTTGCCTCACTAGGGTAGATCTTCACGAAGTAGGCGATCTCCTTGCCCGTACAAACTCCTTGGTTCAACTCCACAATCTTGACGGAGGCTCCCAAGTGACACCTAACCAATCTAGGAGATACCACTCTCCAAAATGTAATAGATGGTGTGTTGATGATGAACTCCTTGCTCTTGTGCTTCAAAATGATAGTCTCCCCAACACTCAACTCTCTCTCTCATAGGATTGGATTTGCTGGAAAGATGATTTGAGTGGAAAGCAACTTGGGGAAGGCTAGAGATCAAGATTTATGTGGTTGGAATGGAATATCTTGACCTCAACACAGTGTAGGTGGTTCTCTCTCAGAAAATGTATGTTGGAAGTGTAGGTATGTTCTGATGGCTCTCCTCACGAATGAAGAGTGGGTGGAGGGGTATATATAGCCTCCACACAAAATCTAACCGTTACACACAAATCACCAAACTCGGTGGGACCGAATCAGAAAACTCGGTCACACCGATTCAGTTCATAATGTGACCGTTAGGCATTTCGGTGGGACCGACATGATCAACTCAGTGGGACCGATGTGCTAGGGTTAGGGTAAAACCTCATCTCGGTTTGACCGATTACACAAACTCGGTGGGACTGATTTTGGTAAAGAGCTAACCAGAGAGTTGGTCAACCAAACTCGGTGAGACCGATTACAAATCTTGGTGGGACCGAAATAAATGCAACAGGCACCAAAGAGTTTGCAAGCCCATCTCGGTGAGACCGGGATCCCAATCGGTGAGACTGAATTGATTAGGGTTTGTGGCAGTGGCTATGTCAAATGAACTCGGTGGCGCCGGATAGAATAATTTGGTGGGGCCGAGTTTGACTTTTGGTTTAGGACATATGTGGATGTGAGAAAGTGGTTGAGGGTTTTGGAGCATATCACTAAGCATTTTGAGCAAGAAACCCATTAAGCTACACCTCATCCCCTTTTAATAGTATTGGCTTCTCCTATGGACTCAATATGATCTCGGATCACTAAAAGTAAAATGTAGAGTCTTGAGCTTTTGAGCTTGAGCCAATCCTTTGTCTTTAGCACCTTGAAGGGGTTCCACATTCTCTTGTCCATGCCACTCTATCTGTTGAACTTGTCTGAAATACACTAGATGAAGACATTAGTCCAACAAGAGATATGTTGACATTAATTACCAAAACCACCCAGGGAGCACTTGTGATTTCAACCACCCTGTTTCAAAATACTGGAACCACAGACATGAGTGAATAGTATTTCTCTGTGTGATCTCTTCCATCATGTGTGGGCAACGAACACTGCATTGTATAGAAAGAAAGTGTCATTTCCACCTTTTACATAGACTACGATCTTTTACATGGAATACAATCTGCCTACTTGCTTTGTGTCACACTACCAGCACTCCACCCTTGAAGCTAAACATTATGTCACTCATAATTCCTTATTTTATTTGTTCAAATACGAATTTGATATGATTTTGATGTTCCTACTTCAGTTTTGAAATGTGTGTCTGCCTGTTATAGAGACATAAGAGGTTTGTATTTCTATGTGTGGTCTGGTCAGCACGGTTGGGGGGTGAACTTTGCATATGCAGGGGTTTATAGGGAGACACTCTTTGAGTTGAATCCGCAATGCATTCCATAGATAATCTGACTACTTTTTATGTTTTCATGAATCTCAGATACTGAACAACATCATAATGATTATGAGCTTGCGCGCATGAAAAGAATAAAGTAGAACAATGCCATGGCTGTCAAACTTGGCATTAAGGGACTGAAATCAAGTCCAGATGCAATGCAATGCAAAAGCTCTCCACCTACAGATTCATGCTCAAAACATGATGCTAACAGTGATTCTGAGCTAGAGGGAGACCTAAGTCAATGTAGCTCCCTAGTGGAAGAGTCAGAGGCAGATGCCCTATATTATTCACCCATCAAGGTGCTTGCTCTAACTTTCCAAGGTTATATTGGTCGCACATATCTTGCAACTGATGCTTTGCATTGCTTCTACTTTGTTGCACTGCCATTAGCTTAGTTTACACATCGTGTATGTGAATACGCCCTCCCTATCCATTTTTAGTACATATTCCATCTGTCATCATACCATACTTATCCATTCAAATGTTGTTCTTGTGTATCAGACATTCAAAAGGAAGAGGGTGACTGATGATCGCGGAGGAGCACGAGCAAAGTATTTGGAAAAGGTAGTGACACCTGATAAATCAAATAGCCCATTAGGTATAGTTGCAATATCACCTGACCCACAAAACATGACCCCAACTCTAGCAGACTCTAGCCCTACTACACTGGTCATCTCTGATGCCCCAACTCAGCAGACCCCAACTGCAGCAAACAATATGATGATGCCTGTTGACATAGCACCAGCTCTACGACGCAAAACCCCCCATTCCAGCAAAGAGTACACCAAATCCTGTTGCCAAATCCCTTTTCGAACGAGAGAGAGCCCCAGTTGCAGCAGATAGGACCCATGTTCCATTTCTTCCCAGTTTAGAAGACCAAGCTTATATTGTTGTCAGGAACTTTGTGCGCATCTTTCCTTCATCGAAAGATTATACCGCAGACACAGAACAATTTCCAGTCTTCCTCTGCAACTTACGCGTAAGTAATGTACTAATGTTATTCATGGTAATTACTACAATGTTTCTGTAAATAGAAGACACAAGATTTCATTCTTTTAAATAGGTGAGGACCAAACTGGATTTTCAAGACGAGCAAGGGTTGGTTGCGCTTTTCAAGCACTCGTTGATGAAGTATCGTTCCTACCCGAGGCAAGCGCACTTCGATGGAAAGTCTCTAAACGAAATTTCTGTAAAGTCTCTGGTGCTACATTTATCAGACAGTGACTAGAATAATCTTGTTACACATTGGTCTCGTCTGTAGTGTAAGGTACTGCCTATGATATCACATCACAATTTGAACTACATTTCTGCATGTTCCTTACCGTCTCACTTGTACGAAAACTATTTGCAAAAGAACATTCATTTTCAAGGGACCATAGAATCTCGCAACTATACTGCACACTTCATTGCTCTTGTGAGTACCTCTTGCCCTGTATGACCATACTTACTTTCATAGCTAGTTAATTATGTAGCATCACTGCACATGTTAGCCTTGTTATCGTCCATTTGGTGGACATTATAAGATTCGTATGGACTCTTACATAAATTAATCAACCCAATGCTTTTGAAGAGGTTTAGCTTTGCAGTCCTCTTGTAAGGACTGAACATCGTCTATCACTGTACTTACATTAACAGCTAGTCCCTCCGTCCCATAATATAAGAACGTTTTGTACAGTACACCAGTGTTCAAAACACTCTTATATTATGGGAAGAGGGATTGGTTCATTGTGTAGCATTCTGCATCTTATCTCCCTCGCCTAACATTTACTAAAAAATATCAGATCTATATTTAATCTCACCAAAAAGTTGAATACACAAACAATGCCAGTGCAGAACTGTAGCCCATTGCTCTTGTCAGTACATTTTGTCCTGTAACGCTTGTACTTCCAGGGATTGGTAGTTGATTATGTAGCATCAATCTGCATCTTATCTTCATTATCCTCTATCCCTTCCAGTATTATCATATCTATAATTACTCTCTACAAAATGTAGAGTACAGGCAATGCTTATGAAGAAGATTCTATGCTGAAATTCTTGAGTTATCCTTCCCTTGACATGGAGAAGGGCATTACAAAGGCGGTGTTAACTGTTAATGTAAGTCAGTCCTTCTAAAGCCTTTATCCTCAACTGCTGTTTAATTTGCTCATACTCCCTATCGTTAATTGTTGTTTTGTTTGTTGTTTTTAACAAAATGCATGTTCACAACAACCGTAAGTTCCAAGTTTTACTTGTAAAACCAAATTCCTTATTCATACCATGCACATTGCTCAATACTCCCTATATGTATGCTTGTTTTCGTGGACCTATAATCTAGTGTGTGGTGAAGCAGCCCATGTTTGCACCTTGTCATCTCCTGTTTTATCTTACTGATGTGGCTGATGATATGAACAACATGCCATGCACATTAACCAAAAGACAATGATTGTCTTGGCCCTTCATCTATGCTTGTTATGTTAACATGGTAATCCAGTAGTGTGGTGAAGCTCCCCACACTATGAACAATGCCAAATTATGCTATTGATATTTTGAACTTACTCTTTATTTTCTAATTTGAAATTGGATGGAATTGACAGCATAGTTATCATCTTTGTTTATACACGTGCAAAACCTGTCGTCTCTCTGCTTGTTTCAGGGTGATATGCCTGATGGCATGCACAAGTCTGCTGAAGGCTGTGAGACAAACCCAACATATATTGCAGCAAACAAGGCAAAACATCTTGAAGATAGCGAGACAACCCCAAAGTCTTGTCTTGATGCAGTGTTCAAGTTACTTGAGACTAGCAGTTAGACAAGCTCACAGAATTCACTGTCTGAATCAGTTCGACTTCTTCAGTCCCAAGTTCTAGCAGAAAGGCATTCTGCAACTCAACTTCGACTTGAAGTCCTATCTCTAAGAAAGATTGCGAAGAACACCAATTGAGAACCTCATTGCTAAATAGCTACACCTGGAAGCTATGACCGACTTGCTAGGACGGTCTCACAGCCTTGCTCAGCAGCTTGCACAGTAGTTCCCGCGCAAGGCTAACCTTTCTTGAACTGTCTTGGAAGTGGTCATGGTTTAGTATTATTTTGTTACGCTGCAATGGTGCCCAGTTTTTGTAATCTGCTTCTTCATCGCGCTTTATGATCACTGGTGGTGAACTTCGATGCCTAGTGGATGTAATATACCATAAATCCTTTATTGTATAGTGTAGGTTTATTCTAAGTTACTATGCCGTAATTTCTTTATTGTATAGAGTTGGTTTGTTCTTAATTCCTACTAGTTACTGCCATCATTCGGTATCTGAAAAAAAATCTGAGGTAGTCGACTGGGCCGAAACATTCGCCTCTAACGGACCTGCTTTTTAGAAGGCCACAATTGGGCCGGCCTGCAACTTTCTTGGGCCTGAAAGGCCATTGGGGCCTTCACACTTTGCGTCAGGCCCACAACTTACACGGGCCTATATTTGGCCCAAAGTTTAGTTGGGCCTTTAGTGGACCCAGCGCTTAGTTGGGCCCATGTATGTGGCATCCCAATCCGCATGGACAGGATAACACCTGACGCACGACAGGTCCATGATACAACATTCCATGTACAAGAATATTCATCAAATACATGTATATATGATTACATCATTGATGAATACAATTATTTGGCATAGCCCTAAGGCTATTTAATGGCGGCGGAAGTCTTGGTTTGGCAGCATAACAACTCTGGCTGGGCTCCACAACTCACGGGACTGGCAAGATTACGACCTAGCACGACGGATCAAGCGAACAACTTGGGCACGACCTACAAAACTGGCATGATACGCCAGGTCAGTACATTGAATGTACTTGCAAGACAACCAAATACATAGCATCCAAACAAGCAGAAGACAAAGCAAGAACCAAGCGCATGCAACAACCTATCTCATAGCAGAAGTTAAACATGGCATGGATAAAAATAAGCATGAACAACATCATGGCAACTACTAGCATGGCAATAGCATGGCATATAAAACTTACTCCTAACATGGCAACGACAAAACATAGCATAGCATTTCAATCATAACATAGCATATCAAAACATGACATAAGTGCAATCAAGACATGGCATGGCATCATGAAACTATACTAAAATTAAACTACCAATCATATCCAATGCAGACATAACATGTTAACTTTATGCAACCATCTTCTGTTCTACCATGGTTCATTAAATGCAAATAACAACATCTTAATCATGCAATGCATCCAAACTTGTGCACTGAGCCCCTCGGACTCTCTTACCAACGGGTTACCTCGCAACCGAACGGTGATCACTCACGGATCACAACCGGAACCACACTTTGTTCAACACTCACCGAGACCTCGTCTCGTGATCATATCAACACAGCACCGTGATTACTCACGAGTGTCTCATAGTCCAAGTCACCACATTATTTGTTACACATTATTCATCAACTTAATTATTTCAGGTTTATCCTCCATTTCGACCGAGACCTGATAGTGTGACCTACTACGACCTTGTGCCCAAGACCGAAGACGCGGCTATCGATAGATTTAACATACACTCCACAGAGGTAGCGCACTGTACCCACACCACAGAACCCATGGCCTCGCACTCCCATTCGGGTGGACCAACGGCGTTCCGACAAAACCGCTCTACTGCCATGACACTCTCCCGGCCACTCCGACCAACACCCCTTTTCGGGCTCAGTCCTGGGTGACCTAGCCTAGCAAAGGCAAAACGGCCACCGTCGTGGCAAAAACAGTCCAAACAGGACAAAACACGCAAAACAAGTCAGATTCACAAGGTTTATGTCCGCCTACCTGATCAGGGTAGCGCATGCCCATAACCATCCCTCGTTGGAGGCACCGGCGAGAGGCATGACAATAAACCCGTTGGGGCCTTCCCGTACCAAGGCAAATGTGGCAGCACTGGAAAAATCCCGATTTGGTGGCACTATTACATCCCAGTGATGACGGCGGAGGTTTGTTATTAAGTCATATTATTAACTTCTCCATCATCAATCATCGTGCGAATATTTTTAACATGAATGCAACAACTAACATGCAACACACAAATGCAGTAAGAACATCAAGCTTTTCAAGTGAACAGTAATAGCAAGTGAAACATGGCAATACCAATTACTAGTAATTCCACTAGTGCAACAGAATCATCATAACACCGATATTACTAACATGAAACTAAACTAGACAGAGGCATGATATTATCAGTAACAACATCCAGCTAGCATGTCAAATTATTTCATGAAAGCACAAGCATGAAAGGCAGATATCAGAAACATACAGTACGACTGAAATAACATCAGACGAAACAAACAAGAAACTAATGCAACTAAACACACACACGAGGTGCAAGCAAAGTCAACATGCAAGTTTGGGGCTCATGATAAGAGGTTGGCTTGCCTGGGGGTCGACAAATACTCCGGGAAGAAGTGTGAAATGATCGCGGAAAGATTTGCCGGAAACAGTTCTCTCTCGGAGGGGGCTGTTTAGTGGCAAGGGCAAAATGGTCATTTTCACTATGTGAAAACATAATTAAAATGATACCAACGGAAAGAGCTCGACGAAAAGAGAATGTGAGCATTAGAATCACCTCATTCGGAGTTACGGTTGCAAAGTTGTGGCCGTTCACTTTTTAGGCAGAAAAGTGGCTTAAACAGTGAACGTTCACAATATAAGCATTTCGGTCAGCTGAGCTGAAAAAGAGAAAGCGCCTTTCTGAGAATACGCCTTCCTGAGAATATGCCTTCAGAGAAGTGAAAATGTATTTTCATCTAACGAAGCACTGCAATACGCTTTCTAAAGTGGGAAACGCACTAACTGGGAATACGCTTTAGCGCGGGGAAACGGCTTCGCGGCGGGGGCGCCGCCACTTATCCGACGTGGCGCTGGGCCAGGCCCTTCGGTCGCCGATAGGTGGGTTTGCACGGGGAGGGGCCCGACTGGCCTTGCGTCTTCAACCTCACGCTCGGGCGCGCAACGGGCCGAAGCAGGGGATTGCCCCGACGGCAACTACCGGCGGCTCCGGCCATCGCAGACGACGGCCGACCCACCCACGAGCTCAGGAGCGAGAGGCGCATCCCGTGGTGGCCTTCGTTGCCAGCGATAAGCACTGTAAGGAGAGCAACACGACTTGCGGCGGAGGGGCTTCGGCCACCAGAGAAAATGGTGCTCTGGTGAGGGAAATGGGTGGGCGAGGCAACGGGGAGGCTCACCGGACCCCAGGGAACGCACTGATGGAGGTGGAAGTGTGAGAGGGGCGCAGCAGCACTGGGTTCGAGCAGAGCCCGAGGCGGCGGCCAAGGCGAAGGGGAGGGGGTGGAGAGCTCCTCGAGCTCGAGCTAGTGGCTAGGCAGGGTCGTGGAAGTGCGGGCAGTCGAGAGGTGAGCTCGGACTGGTCGAGGGGTGGCTATAAATAGTCGGGCGAGGAGATGCCGAGCCGGTCGCCGCAGGACGAGTCCGGCCAGGGCTCTGGCGCGCAGGGCACACGGGGAGAAACGGGAAGGAGACGAGGGGGATGCGGACGATGCGCAGGAGCTCACGGTGTCGAGCAATGCTCGCGGACGAGGGGAGGAAGAGGACAGGGGCGAGGAAGAAGACGATTCCCATGGGCACACACTGTTCGGTCGTTGGCATGGCTCGTCGGAGAATAAAACAGAGGGGGAGAGGGGCCCAAGGGAATGGAGACGACGATGCTGAGCAGTTGGACAGGCGGGGACGAACCAAATCCAGCCAGAGCTGCTTTGCCGAGGACAAGAGTGCACAGACCACCGTTTTGGCCGACATTTCCCGTGGTCACCACCCACAACACGCGCTCTAGCCATCTACTTCATGCCAAACCTTGTCAGCAGTGGATTCCTTCCAAGGCTCATTAAAATCATGGCAATGAGACAAGCAGAGGCACATGGAACAGAGAGTACCAAGCTTCACAAGTTTGTGGTTGCAAACTTGGCCACTCTCTAGTGAGTAAACTAGAGAGGTTAAAGGGTAAACTTGATGTCTGGGAGGCTTAGGGTAGCAAGGACTACGGTCCTGGGAATTATGAGGTCATTAGGACAAAGATTTAACATAGTTGCAGTGCAACTACCAAATCTGGCTCAGAAGCTACATCAGGAAGGAGCACTCACTAGGAGTGTTTGATTGGGCTAAAACTTGGCAACGATTGATGATTTAGGCATATAATGATGCTGTAAAAAATTCATACCAAATGGACTTGCCAAAATGGTAGTTCCTTCACAGCTGTGCAATCTGAACAGAAACTTTGGAAAATTGCCAAGGAGCATTGGATGGATTGAGCTGATTTTTGGTATCCAGAGGTGATTTATCAATGTTGATCACCCTGCCAAATTTCCTCTCAAATGGATCAAAGGTTCAAGCACTTCCTTTGCAAAAATTCCAGACAGGGCAGAAACTTGCATTGGATCATGCGCTCAAATTATGATCTTTGAAGCATGGGTTTGGATGGAAATGGTGAAGATATAGCAACTACAAGCTCCATTTGGGAATTTTCCTTTCTATAAAAATGGTAGCTCCTTTGGAAAATGGCAGAAATGCAATATTGGCTTAAAATAGGAAAAGGCAATTTCCTTTATTTAAATGTGGCCAATTTTTTTGCCTGAGCTAAGATTAGGCACAAATATCAACTCCACCAATTATCATGAATTTAGGAGATGGCTAGCTATGCATTTGGATTTTATTCCTCAGAAAGACAAGAAAATGAATAAATCACAATTCAAAAATATTGCATGGGACTTGGCAATATTTTTGCATATCCAGGGTTCAGAAAGGTAGAAGGGTCTCTAGGAACAATTGGGATGATCAAAAGATCAAGGAAAATGATGGCTCCTTTGTAATCACAAAGGCCATATTCAAATTCCAAAAATTTTGAATTAGGGTTTGAGATGATGCAAATGATGTCTTGCCCACTGAAAAAGACATGAGCAAGATTTTGAAAGGTTGGAAATGGCAAGAATTCTCAGAGTCATCCAGCAAACTCAGGAGAAAGATTTGATAAATGATTGCCAGGAAGGAATAACAGCTCAAAAATTGATAACCCAATTTTGGGGCTGTTACAACTCTTCCCCCCTTAGAAAGAATCTCGTCCTCGAGATTCCTAGGGTTACAACACAAATGAAAGGATAACCACTCCGGGGAAAACCCTGGGGTTAGTTTTAATACTTTGTTCAGATTTCAGTGAGTTGGGGGCACCAATAATTGCTACACCCGGGGAGGGATATGGCAAACCTGGTTATATCCACGGCTAGGGGTATTCCAGATCATACTCTCGAAAAATTACTAGATGCACCCCAATGAACAGTGGTTTCACCTGCTGACGCGTGGGTCCAAGGCCCACTAGCAGCCTCCTTCTTCTACCTCCAGCTTGCTGCTTCTTCTTTGTCGCTGCTCCGCGTGCGGCTTGGCGCAGCGCGCATCTAGCTCCTAGGGCGATGAGGACCCTAGTACCGTAGTGTGTGGCGTGCACGGTGCCGGTGCAGAGAGCACTCACGTCGAGGGCCAGCTCCTTGTCGGCACTGCTCGCGGATTCGCCTCCTGGACGCCGGTGATTGAGCGACGAGCGGTTTTCCTAGACCTCGCTCACCGTACACCGGGGTTGGGCTATAAAAGACGACAGCGCGGCTCTCCTCGAACGCATAAACACAATGTCGCTCTACTACCTCTTTGGTTTGGGCGAGATCGAGCCGAGCTCCTTTGGCGAGGAGGTGTTCCTGGTGGCGCTATGGTTGTTCCTCGCGACGCTGCTGGGCACGGTGATCGGCTCATTGATCCTCCTGCTATACTCATCAGGAATGATCGAGCCCGGGACAACGCGCGGCTAGGTGCGGTAGCTCGAGATGCGGGAGAAGATGGTGCACTGGTTGGTCCTCCGCCATGCTTGATCCTCCGTCGCTTTGCGCCGGAAGAGTGATCGCGTGCTGCGGTGGTGGCGACTTGCCTGCGCCACGCAAGGCAGTGACGGTGGTGGTGGTGGGTGAGGGAGTCCTGGACTAAGGGGTCCTCGGGCATCCGATCTATTATCAAATGGGCCGGACTGGTGGCCTGTGAAGACATGAAGGCCGGAGACTGTACCCGTGTCCGGATTGGACTCTCCTTGGCGTGGGAGGCAAGCTTGGCGATCGACTATGAAGATTCCTTCCTATGTAACCGACTCTATGTAACCCTAGATCTCCCCGGTGTCTATATAAACCGGAGGGGTTAGTCTGGAAAGGATATACTCATTACCATAGTCATAACAGGCTAAGCTTCTAGGGTTTAGCCATTACGATCTCGTGGTAAATCAACTCTTGTAATACTCATATTCATCAAGATCAATCAAGCAGGAAGTAGGGTATTACCTCCATAGAGAGGGCCCGAACCTGGGTAAACATCGTGTCCCTTGTCTCCTGTAACCATCGACCTTAGACGCACAGTTCGGGACCCCCTACCCGAGATCCGCCGGTTTTTACACCGTCATTGGTGCTTTCATTGAGAGTTCCACTATGCCGTCGACGAAAGGTTTGATGGCCCCTTCGATCGTCGATAGTGACGCTGTCCAAGGAGGAACCTTCCTCCCCGGACAGATTTTCATATTCTGCGGCTTTGTACTACGGGCCAACTCGCTTGGCCATCTGGAGCAGATCGATAGCTACGCCCCTGGCCACCAGGTCAGATTCAGAAGCTTAAACTACATCGCGGATATCCGTGGAGACTTGATCTTCAACAGATTTGAGACCACGGCGATCGCTCCCCCTTGCTCTGATGAACATGACTTAAATCTGTCATCGAACCATATTCAGGAGATGGTTCCTGCAACTGCTACGACCTTAGATCCGGAGCAGATCGCACCATCCGAAGCCATGGAGTCCGCGGCGTTGGGGCCGCACACACACTCAACACCGGGGAATATCTGTGTCAACGGAATTCCGGACTCGTTTCCGGCTATAAGTTCCGAACCACGTACGCCTGAAGACACCGAGCTGGATCGGTTAGCGATCTTCGAGTTCAGCGCCGCAAACGTCTGCCAACACTCGCCCTTGGGTGATGTTCTAAATTCATTAAAAAACCTATCCTTGGCGGGGGACTCACAACCGAACTATGTCCGGTTCGAACTAGAGGCTGATGATGGAGAATTTCGCTTCCCACCCACCACCCACTTCATAGCCACTGTTGAGGACTTAACCGACGTGCTTGATTATGGCTCCGAAGACATCGATGGTATGGACGACGATGCCGACAAGGAGCAAGGCCAAGACCCGCCATTCACTAGACGTTGGACGGCCACCTCTTCGTACGATGTGTACATGGTTGACACACCTAAAAAGGCTAGCGACAATGACAAAGAAGATCCAGTTGTGAATAAACCTTCTGAGACACCGTCCAAGCGTCGGCGCCCTAAACGCCGTTCTAAGTCACGTCACTCAAAAGACAGCAACACTGGCACCGGAGAAAATAGTACTCCGGACAACGCCGAAAACAATGAAGACCCTGTGGGAGCAACATCCGAATAGGAGGAACAAGACAACGGGCAAGTTAACCCTGATAAACAGGCCACGACCAATGACCCGGATGACGATAGTTACCGTCCACTCTCCGAGGATGAGGAGAGCCTCGGCAACTAGGATTTCATCGTGCCTGAGGCACCCCTCAAGCAGGAGTGCTTCAAGCGCCAGCTAATAGCTACTGCAAGAAGCCTGAAGAAAAAGCAGCAGCAGCTTCAAGCTGATCAAGACCTACTCATTGACAGATGGACTGATGTCCTGGCAGCCGAAGAATACGGCCTCAAGCGTCCAGCCAAGAGTTACCCGAAACGCAGACTGCTACCTCAGTTCGATGAGGAGGCGCCGGAGCCCATACCTCCCTCGCGCAATACGGAACGACAACCACGCGGTCGGGATAGTGCGGCGGACTGACCACCCCGCGGTCAAGATAAAACGGCAACTCAGGCCGAACAGCAGCCCGCCCCACCGCCTCGTAAAAACAGAGACAAAACAGCTCCGGACCATACATACGACCTACGGCAGGACCTGGATAGTAGAGCAGGACACACCAGATCAATCTGTGGATCGCGCGGACGCTTTTTGGCTTGCGATGACGGCTACCTATTCGGACGTGACAAACCTAGTCACGCCTGGGCCGATAACCGCAGGCGGACTTCATCAGAGGTGTGCCACGACGCGGCCCGGTATAGAGGCGCCGCACACCCTCTTTGCTTCATAGACGAAATAATGGATCATGAATTCCCCAGGGGTTCAAGCTCGTTAATATTGAATCATACGACGGAACAACCGATCCCGCAGTATGGATCGAGGACTTTATTCTCCACATTCATATGGCACGTGGAGACGACCTCCACGCCATCAAATACCTCCCGCTAAAGCTCAAAGGGCCAGCTAGACACTGGTTAAACAGCCTGCCTGAAAATTCCATCGGCAGCTGGGAGGACTTGGAAGAAGCTTTTCTTGACAACTTCCAAGGTACTTATGTCCGGCCACCAGACACCGATGACCTAAGTCACATAGTCCAACCGCCTGGAGAATCAGCCAGAAAATTCTGGACTAGGTTCCTAACCAAGAAGAACCAAATAGTTGACTGTCCAGATGCCGAGGCCCTAGCGTCCTTTAAACATAGCATCCATGACGAATGGCTCACCCGCCACCTCGGCCAAGAAAAGCCGAAGTCTATGGCAGCCCTCACGTCACTCATGACCCGCTTTTGCGCAGGTGAAGATAGTTGGCTCGCTCATATTAAAAACATAGCCAACGAGGCAGGCCCCTCCGAGGCCAAAAACATCACCGACAAGACCCGGTGCAATCGACACAAACACCAAAGTAATGGCGATAACACCGATGACACTGCAGTTCACGTGGGATTCAGTGGCTCCAAGTCCAGCCAGTGAAAGAAACCTTATAAAAGGAACAGCTAGGGACCATCCAGCTTGGACCGCATACTCGATCGTTCGTGCCAGATACACGACACCCCAGACAAACAAGCCAACCATACCAACAGAGATTGTCGGGTTTTCAAGCAAGCCAGCAAGTCAAATACCAAGAGCAAGGAAATGGGATCGCAAAGCGAGGACGACGACGAAGAACCCCAGCAGCCGAACACCGGGGGGAAGAAGAGATTTCCCCCTCAAGTCAAAACGGTGAACATGATATATGCTACACACATCCCCAAAAGGGAGCGCAAGCGCGCACTCAGGGACGTCTATGCGGTAGAGCCAGCCGCCCCAAAATTCAATCTGTGGTCATCATTCCCGATCACCTTTGATCGTCGAGATCACCCAACTAGTATCCGTCATGGCGGTTCGGCCGCACTAGTCCTCGACCCATTCATTGACGGATTTCACCTAACACGAGTCCTAATGGACGGTGGTAGCAGCCTCAACCTGCTCTATCAGGATACAATGTGCAAAATGGGCATTAATCCCTCACGAATCAAGCCCACAAAGACTACCTTTAAAGGAGTCATACCAGGCGTAGAGGCCCGTTGTACGGGCTCAATCACGCTGGAGGTGGTCTTCGGTTCCCCGGACAACTTCCAAAGCGAAGAGCTAATCTTCGATATCGTCCCCTTCCGCAGTGGCTACCACGCACTACTCGGACGAACCGCGTTTGCTAGATTCAACGCGGTGCCACACTATGCTTATCTCAAGCTCAAGATGCCCGGTCCACGTGGCGTCATAACAGTCAATGGAAACACGGAATGCTCCCTCCGTACTGAGGAGCACACAGCCTCCCTAGCAGCAGAGGTACAGAACGGCCTTCTCAAGCAGAACTATAATCCGGCTGCCGAGCCCCTGGACATCGTTAAGAGGGTCCGGACTACACTACAACAGGACAGCTCGGCTCGTCAAGAGCTTGATTAGCAATTCGGCCTCCGTCCCAGCCCCGATAAGGGAGTGGCACTCGTACCACGCGTACATAACTACGCGCCCAAAAACCCATGGATATGGACGGAGGCATAGCTAGCTCGCGATCCATAGTGCGGCTCGACTGACCCCGGGATTCGCGTACCTTTTCTTTTCCATTTCAGGTCCCTTCTATCTTTTCGCGGTTTCTTCCGACAACCCATCTGTCGGACACACCAAGGAGGCAAGGAGCTTTGGCACACAAGGGAACCCCCAGGTGGCCTCCGTTAACGATTGCTATACCTGTTTAAATACCCGCACGCACCTCGCACTTGGTCTTGGCATGTTAAATAGCCTTTTTTGCTTATCATATTACATGTACAAATATGCCTTGACGTATTAATCACATTACAAAAATAAAGGGAAGCGTCAGTTTATTACTTAATCTTCCCCTTTTTCCTTTGTATTTATTACTCGTTGCACGCATACATTCTGGTACGTATTACTGTGCCAGGGGCTTCATCACGCCCCACATTACGGCAACAAAAGTCCGAACACTTTTACAGTACAGTTCGGCACCCCAAACTTATAGCATTATATGCATCGGCTCCAAATCATGTCTTTGGTCAATAGTTGGGTTACCCGGCTCCTGTGTTTGCTACCTTACGTTCCGCTATATCGGCTAGGGTAGTAAAGGGAGAACTACTGCGACTGTGTTCCGGTTCTTCCGGACGAGCACCTCAGTAGAGAAAGCCGAAAACTGACTGTCATGATGTGGCGAGTGCTGGTCAGCTGTTCGAGAGGTCCCAAATCCCTAGAGATTTTTTCCGCTTTATGTGAGGAATCGGTTTTCTCCGATTAGGCGTGTATAACGCCCCTAGTTCGACCTGCCGAACACCAGGGGCTTCGCCGAAATTTTCATGGTCAAACTCCTATGGCTAAGTGAGGGTAATAAAGGCCGTATAGTCTGATTGCCTTGTCCGTTGCGTTAAACACCTCCTTTAAGGACCAGAATGTGGAGTAAAGAGTGTTTAGATTTATCTCGAACACCCCCGTACTATCTACGTGGGGGCAGAAGCCGACGACTGGTCAACCCTCAGATTTTAATAAACGGCCGCACAGGAGGTAAAATTTAATCACAAGCATCATATTACATACCGATCTTGTTTCATATTACAGGACAACCCGAATGTTTTCATGGGAATATCACGTCCTTCGCACATTGCTCCGCCACAAGGCGGGATCCCTCCAGGACACCATCGAAATACAGCTCGGGTCGACGATGCTCCTTGCCCTCAGGTGGCCCCTCGGTCATCAACTTCTTGGCATCCATCTTCGCCCAATGCGTCTTGACGCGCGCGAATGCCATCCGTGCACCCTCAATGTAGACCGACCGCTTCACGACTTCAAGCCGTGGGCAGGCACTCACAAGACGATTCACAAGTCCAAAGTAGCTGCCGGGCACGGGCTCGACAGGCCACAGCCGGACAATAAGGTCCTTCATGGCTAACTCGGCCGACTGGTGCAACTCGACCAGCTGTTTCAACTGGTCGCTAAAGGGCACCGGATGTTCGGGTCCAAGATATTGGGACCAGAACAGCTTCTCCGTAGACATCCCTTCTTTGGCCCGATAGAACTCGGCAGCATCTGATATGCTGCGCGACAGACCTGTAAATGCCCCTGGAAAACACAAGTTCGGGTAAGTACAAGGACCGCTTCCTTTGCATACTTGCCTTGCATAGTGAAAGCCTTACCCGCCGCAATCTTCTTGGCCGCCTGGATTTCCTAGAGGGCGCTCTGGGCTTCGGCTCGAGCATCTTGCGTGCTCTTGCGGGCCTTAGCAAGTTCGGATTCTTGTGTCTTAGAATCACGCTCCAAGGACTCGTACTTCTTGATGGCATCCTGGAGCTCTTGCTGAATCTTGCTGACCCTGGCCTCGTGCTTCTCGCGTGCGGCACGTTCCTTGGCCGCTTTTTCTTCAGCCTCGGCTAACGCATTTTTGAGGGCCGCCACCTCGGTCGTGGCCCCTAGTAAAGTTCATGACACTTTAGTCAGCTTGAACCATTTATTCTTCAATATACACGTAGGTCACTGCATACCTTGGTTATCCTCCAGTTGCTTCTTCACGAGGCCGAGCTCTTCCTCGGCCCGCTCCAGTTTCTGCTTCAGTCCGGAGACCTCCGCGGTTTGAGCGGTAGCAGCCCGCAACGAGGCCTGCTTATTCACATAGACACCTTATGTTAGACTCCTGCAAAAATATTTTTGATCCTTTGTTCGGCTTTTTCTTTCCGGACACCGAACAGAGCATCAGGGGCTACTGTCTATGCTGTGATATTCTTCTTACAATTATATTACTCACCTCAAAGCCTGCTAGAAGGCTAGTGCAGGCTTCGGTCAGAACGTTTTTGGCGGACTGAGCCTTTTCGATCACCGTACCCATATGGGCACGGTGCTCATCCACAATGGAGGCGCCTTGCAGCGCTTCCAGTAGATGATCCGGTGCCTCCGGTTGGACAGAGGTCACTGGCGGCACACCCCCTCTTTTAGGGAAAAGCCGTTCGCCGGACTCCGGAGCTGTATAGGTCTCCAGAATAGATTCTGGCTGAGGATCGGATAGAACTCGGCCCGTATCATCCGTCTCCATAGGGGCTTTTGCCCCCATATGTCCGGTGGCCCGGGAGTCATCCTGGGGCGCCACCCTGATGATCTCCGGAACTTTCCCTCGGTCTGAGGAGATCCTTTGGGACACCTCCTCATCATCACCCTTGGCCGAGGGAGAATAAGTAGGCGGCGGTGACATCCTGGCCCTCTCCTTTGGGTCTAGTGAACCTTCTGATGAAGATCGCGGAGAACTGTCCCGGGCCAGACTGCAATAACATGATTCAAACATATCAATATTACAAGGCGGAAAGACCAGACGTTTGGGCATCCATAAAGATTTTGGTACTTACGATGCTGCCTGAGGCTTGGTCCAGGGAGGTCGCTCCGGACTGCTATCGACGTCCCACGCGGGGTTATCCGCGAGGGAGCCTTTCCCCCTCTTGGGCACCTTCGCCTCCAGGTTCGTGAAGGCCGCTCTTTTCGTCCTCCCCACCTCAGGTGGGGAGTCATCTTCTTCTTCCTCCTCCTCGTCATCGTCTTCGGCGGACGAAGAGTGAGTCTCGTCTTCGGACATCACGTCCGGAGCGCCTTTTCGGCGAGGGCCCCTCCGGGCCCCTTTGGCCGCTTTCTTAGCCGTCTTCTCCGGCACCTCATAAGGTGCTGGAAACAACATTTTCATCAGTAATGGGAATTCTGGGTCTTCGGGCAGCAGATACGGACAGTTAATCCCCCCTGCTACCTCGATCCAGGCCTGAAAACATGGATAGGAAGGCTTAGGCTTTTTCCTCAAAATATGCTAGTAAAGGGTATACCTTGAAAACATGAAAGAACTTACCGAATTAGCCTGGCGTTTTAAGCTGAGCCCGCGATCCTCGGTCGTGGGCGGTAGCGTCTCGCCGGCCTTGAAGAGCACTTTCCAGATGTCTTCGTGCGTCGTGCCGAAGAGCTCTAGTAGTGTCTGGTGCTTGGCCGGATCGTACTCCCACAGACAGCAAGTCCGGCGTTGGCACGGAAGGACCCGACGAATGAGAATGACCTGGATCATGTTGACAAGCTTGATTTTCCTGTCTATCATGTTCTGGACGCACGTCTAGAGCCCAGTCAGCTCGTCCGAGGGACCCCAGGTTAGGCCCCTCTCTTGCCAGGAGGTGAGCCGCATCGGGGTTCCGGATCGGAATTTGGGGGCCGCCGCCCAGTCAGTGTCGCGCGGCTCGGTGATGTAGAACCACCCCGATTGCCAACGCTTCACCGTCTCCGCGAAGGAGCCTTCGGGCCAGGTAACATTGGGCATCTTGCCCACCACGGCGCCTCCGCACTCTGCTTGTTGACCGCTCACCACCTTCGGCTTCACATTGAAGGTCTTCAGCCATAGGCCGAAATGAGGTGGGATGCGGAGAAAGGCCTCGCACACGACAATGAATGTCGTGATGTTGAGAATGAAGTTAGGGGCTAGGTCATGGAAGTCTAGCCCGTAGTAAAACATCAGTCCGCGGACGAACCGGTGGAGAGGGAATCCCAGCCCGCGGACACAATGTGTGAGAAACACAACTCTCTCATGGGGCTCTGGAGTAGGGACGATCTGTCCTTTGACCGGGATTCGGTGAGCGATCTCCTTGGACAGGTATCCGGCCTCCCGGAGCTCCTTGATGTCCTTCTTCTAACGGAGGAGGCCATCCACTTGCCTCCAGCTCCGGATCTGGACATGTTTGGAGTACTTTCTCGAACAAGGAAAAGCTAAAGCTTGGGCGCTGGAGCTCAAGGACGGAAGGGCTGAAGAAGAGAAAGGGTGTGGGTGAACAAAGAAATCCTTATCCCCTTATAAAGGCCGCGAATATCAAGCGCCTCCTCACTCGCCCCAAAAGCTCGCCTATTCCCAAGGCCTGTGTAAACGGCACGGTTGGGTTACCCATACCCGCATTGATGAGAATCCCACAATAAGGGGGCACGATCTCTGCTTTGGCAAGACGTGCCAATGGAAATCGCGTCTCGGAACGTGGAGCAGCGAACAAAAAAACGGTTTGGAATTAGGACCGGTCAGACGTAATGTCGTGCTACAAAAATTTGTCAGCGGATGGGACCTGTGTAAAATTATATTCTCTGTGCGGTTGTGTATGGTGTGTGTGACAGGTCCAGATACTATCATCGCATCCGAAGACTATCTTGGAGTTCGGATAGAAGGGAACCCGCCTTGCAATGCCGAAGATAATCTGCGCGTCGGACTCCTCGTCATTGAAGCCAGGTTCAGGGGCTACTGAGGGAGTCCTGGACTAAGGGGTCCTCGGGCATCCGGTCTATTATCAAATGGGCCGGACTGGTGGGCTGTGAAGACATGAATGCCGGAGACTGTACCCGTGTCCGGATTGGACTCTCCTTGGCGTGGGAGGCAAGCTTGGCGATCGACTATGAAGATTCCTTCCTATGTAACCGACTCTATGTAACCCTAGATCTCCCCGGTGTCTATATAAACCGAAGGGGTTAGTCCGGAAAGGACATACTCATTACCATAGTCATAACATGCTAGGCTTCTAGGGTTTAGCCATTACAATCTCGTGGTAGATCAACTCTTGTAATACTCATATTCATCAAGATCAATCAAGCAGTAAGTAGGGTATTACCTCCATAGAGAGGGCCCAAACATGGGTAAACATCGTGTCCCTTGTCTCCTTTAACCATCGACCTTAGACGCACAGTTCGGGACCCCCTACCCGAGATCCGCCAATTTTGACACCGATAGTGGGGTCCAGATGCAGGTGAGGTGGCGGTACCAGCTCAGGAAGCACACTAGGGTACGGGAAAAATTCGCTGATTGCTCCACGAAATGTAGGTGTAGAGGTAGAATCGGAGTTGAAATTTGTATTGGGGTAGATGTACTAGATTGAGTGAAATAAAGTTGGCAGTGTTCCTTCGGAAATGAAATCGGGAAAAAGAATTGGAGACGAGGAATTGCCAGACGAAAATGCCTCTGTGAGGCTCCGGGTCTAGAAATCCGGCACACGGGGTATGCACAGATAGTGAGGGATATGTGACTTTGCATTCCCCAGAGTACTGCCCGAATGTACTCGTGGGTGAACCGGGTATGCGTGCAGTATGCAGTATAATCTAAACTAGCAAACTGACAGAGGAAATAAACATGCAACGGAAAAACACACCAGACAAATCATACTAAAGTGTTTTAATGCTAGTGGGTATATGTACTCCTGGCATACATATACCTTCACCAGCGCGTATTTTATTATAGACTCGAGAAGAGTCAATGTTATTTAGTGTATGCGATCTATTGATTAAAATCTTGTTAACAACACAGTGTCAACCCTATCAAACATTTCTGCTTGACAGAGAGACAAGAAAAAACAACAACAAAACCAAAAGCACGAAAACATACATAACATACGGGTTACAACAGTACCAGCATACAACAGGCACGAACGCGCTACGCGCTAGATGAAACTACTCACTCCGGGATACATGGTTCTATCCTCATATCGAGGATGAACAGATAGACCAACCTACTCGCAGAAACACCTTACTGCGTGACTGAGGTCATGCAGAGGACTGGCCTTGCTGGGGCTCTCCGAGAGGACGAAGACTGAGCCAATCTCTATCTTCATCGTCCGACAAATGCTGCTAGGGGTGTGGCTAAAATTGATCCAAGCAAATGCTGTTGGTGGATTCGATAAAGAGCCTTGTCGAGGGTGACGATGTTTGGCTTAGGCCACAACACAGGCTGAGAGGGTAGCACTGGCTCGGATGGCGTTGGGTGAACAACTTGGGATGCAAATTTACGAGCCTCACGATAAGCTTCCGTGACAACTCGTACTGCATCGTTGTCTATAGTTCTGAACTCGGCAAGCATCTTGGCAATCATCATCCCCTGGGCAGTGATATATTGCACCAGGCAAGCAATTGCTGGGTCATCTCCTGGAACAATGGTAGGAGGCTGAATTCCTGCTTCTGTCACCACGGGGAAAAAGCAGAACTCCCGCCTCTCTGCCACTTGCGGGAACTTGGTTCAGAGGTATAGGATAGCCTCCACAGCAGCGGCTTGAATGGCCAAATCAGTAGTAGGCATGGCTCTGCCTTGAAAAACCAAGGGCCGACCATCTACTATGGGGCCTGGGCAGATTTGCACTCTTGCATCATAGCGGTGAAGGTGAGGGATGGGTGCCGATTGGAACACCAGGTAATCGGGGCTAGCATTACATCCAAAGGCTTTGGTGAGCATCTCAGCAAGAAGAGGTGGAAAGCCAGCATGGTTGACGGCAAAGGTGTGGGTGTAAAACTTGGGAGCTTTGAGAGAGCGAGTCATGGCTGGGTGTTACTAGCTAGGCTTCTTTGCAGGGACATGGCTGACTGAGGAGTGAGCGATACAGCCAACGGAAAGGGGATTTAGGCAGCTATGTGGGACATGCCCGCATGATGTAGCCCCTTTCCCTTAATGGCGAAGGGTAAGTGGTGCGGCCGACCAGAAAGGATAGGGTTGCTATTCGATCCACGGATAACTAGGCGGGGACAGCGGGGTGAGGACGTGTCGGTCCCGACTGCTCCGCCTGTTGATTAACAGTGGCCATGTTGGATGTCAAGGATGGGTCAAATCCCTTGGGGTCATTACGGTTTAATGGTAGTGGTGATCTAATGCTAAGATAACCTATGCCAGCCTGGCTGCTCTGATACCATCTCCTGTGGCACCCCGATCCGCATGGAGCAGGGGGCCTTCTCACGTCAGCCCGGGATAACACCTCACGCACGACAGGTCCATGATACAGCATTCCAGGTACAAGAATATTCATCAAATACATGTATACATGATTACATCATTTATGAATACAATTATCTGACATAGCCCTGAGGCTATTTAATGGCGGTGGAAGTCTATATAAATGGCGGCGGAAGTCTTGGTTTGGCAGCATAACAACTTTGGCTGGGCTCCACAACTCACAGGACTAGCAAGATTACGGCCTAGCACGACGGAACAAGCGAACAACTTGGGCACGACCTACAAAACCGGCATGACACGCCAGGTCAGTACATTGAATGTACTTGCAAGACAACCAAATACATAGCATCCAAACAAGCAGAAGACAAAGCAAGAACCAAGCACATGCAACAACCTATCTCATAGCAGAAGTTAAACATGGCATGGATCAAAATAAGCATGAACAACATCATGGCATCTACTAGCATGGCAATAGCATGGCATATCAAACTTACTCCTAACATGGCAACGACAAAACATAGCATAGCATTTCAATCATAACATAGCATATCAAAACATGAAATAAGTGCAATCAAGACATGGCATGGCATCATGAAACTATACTGAAATTAAACTACCAATCATATCCAATGCAGACATAACATTTTAACTTTATGCAACCATCTTCTGTTCTACCATGGTTCATTAAATGCAAATAACAACATCTTAATCATGCAATGCATCCAAACTTGTGCACTGAGCCCCTCAGACTCTCTTACCAACGGGTTACCTCGCAACCGAACGGTGATCACTCACGGATCACAACCGGAACCACACTTGGTTCAACACTCACCGAGACCTCGTCTCGTGATCATATCAACACAGCACCGTGATTACTCACGAGTGTCTCATAGTCCAAGTCACCACATTATTTGTTACACATTATTCATCAACTTAATTATTTCAGGTTTATCCTGCATTTCGACCGAGACCTGATAGTGTGACCTACTATGAACTTGTGCCCAAGTCTGAAGACGCGGCTATCGATAGATTTAACATACACTCTGCAGAGGTAGCGCACTGTACCCACACCACAGAACCCATGGCCTCGCACTCCCATTCGGGTGGACCAACGGCGTTCCGACAAAACCGCTCTACTGCCATGACACTCTCCCGGCCACTCCGACCAACACCCCTTTTTGGGCTCAGTCCTGGGTGACCTAGCCTACCAAAGGCAAAACGGCCATCGTCGTGGCAAAAACAGTCCAAACAGGACAAAGCGCGCAAAACATAGGTCCACAAGGTTTATGTCCGCCTACCTGATCAGGATAGCGCATGCCCATAACCTTCCCTTGTTGGAGGCACCGGCGAGAGGCATGACAATAAACCCGTTAGGGCCTTCCCATACCAAGGCAAATGTGGCTACACTGGAAAATGCCCGATTTGGTGGCACTATGACATCCAATTGATGACGGAGGAGGTTTGTTATTAAGTCATATTATTAACTTCTCCATCATCAATCATCGTGTGAATATTTTTAACATGAATGCAACAACTAACATGCAACACACAGATGCAGTAATAACATCAAGCTTTTCAAGTGAACAGTAATAGCATGTGAAACATGGCAATACAAAGCACTAGTAATTCCACTAGTGCAACAGAATCATTATAACATCGATACTACTAACATGAAACTAAACTAGACAGAGGCATGATATTATCAGTAACAACATCCAGCTAGCATGTCAAATTATTTCATGAAAGCACAAGCATGAAAGGCAGATAGCAGAAACATACAGTACGACTAAGATAACATCAGACGGAACAGACAAGAAACTAATGCAACTAAACACATACACAAGGTGCAATCAAATTCAACATGCAAGTTTGGGGCTCATGACAAGAGGTTGGCTTGCCTGGGGGTCGACAAATACTCCGGGAAGAAGAGTGAAATGATCGCGGAAAGATTTGCCAGAAACAGTTCTCTCTCGGAGGGGGTTGTTTACTGGCAAGGGCAAAATGGTCATTTTCACTATGTGAAAACATAATGAAAATGATACAAACGGAAAGAGCTCGATGAAAAGAGAATGTGAGCATTGGAATCACCTCATTCGGAGTTACGGTTGCAAAGTTGTGGCCGTTCACTTTTTAGGCAGAAAAGTGGCTTAAACAGTGAACGTTCACAATATAAGCATTTCGGTCGGCTAAGCTGAAAAAGAGAAAGCGCCTTTTTGAGAATACGCCTTCCTGAGAATATGCCTTCAGAGAAGTGAAAACGTATTTTCATCTAACAAAGCACTGGAATACGCTTTCTAAACTGGGAAACGCACTAACTGGGAATACGCTTTAGCGCGGGGAAACGGCTTCGCGGCGGGGGCGCCGCCACTTATCCGACGGGGCGCTGGGCCAGGCCCTTCAGTCGCCGATAGGTGGGGTTGCGCGGGGAGGGGCCCAACTGGCCTGGCGTCTTCAACCTCACGCTCGGGCGCGCAACGGGCCGAGGCAGGGGATCACCCCGACGGCAACTGCCGGCGGCTCCGGCCACCGCAGACGACGGCCGACCCACCCACGAGCTCAGGAGCGAGAGGCGCATCCCGTGGTGGCCTTCGTTGCTGGCGATGAGCACTGGAATGAGAGCAACACGGCTTGCGGCGGAGGGGCTTCGGCCACCGGAGAAAATGGTGCTCTGGTGGGGGAAATGGGTGGGCGAGGCAATGGGGAGGCTCACCGGACCCCAGGGAACGCACTTGCGGAGATGGAACAGCGAGAGGGGCATGGTAGCGCCGGGATCGAGTAGAGCCCGAGGCGGCGGCCAAGGCGAAGGGGAGGGGGTGGAGAGCTCCTCGAGCTCGAGCTAGTGGCTAGGCAGGGTCGTGGAAGTGCGGGGAGTCGAGAGGTGAGCTCGGACGGGTCAAGGGGTGGCTATAAATAGCCGGGCGAGGAGATGCCGAGCCGGTCACCGCCGGATGAGTTCGGCCAGGGCTCTGGCGCGTGCAGGGCTCACAAGGAGAAACGGGAAGGCGACAAGGGGGATGCGGACGACGCGCAGGAGCTCACGGAGTCAAGCAACGCTCGCGGAGGAGGGGAGGAAGAGGACAGGGGCGAGGAAGAAGACGATGCCCACGGGCACACACTGTTCGGTCATTGGCACAGCTCGTCGGAGAGGGGTCCAGGGGAATGGCGATGACGATGCTAAGCTGTTGGGCACGCGGGGACGAACCAAATCCAGCCGGAGCTGCTTTGCCGAGGCCAACAATGCGCAGACCACCGTTTTGGCCGACATTTCCCGTGGTCACCACCGACAACATGCACTCTAGCCATCTACTTCATGCCAAACCTTCTTCCAAGGCTCATTAAAATCATGGCAATGAGACAAGCAGAGGCACAAGGAACAGAGAGAACCAAGCTTCACAAGTTTGCTGTTGCAAACTTGGCCATGCTCTAGTGATTAAATCAGAGAGGTTAAAGGGTAAACTTGATGTCTAGGAGGCTTAGGGTAGCAAGGACTACGTTCCTGGGAATTATGAGGTCATTAGGACAAAGATTTAACATAGTTGTAGTGCAACTACCAAATCTGGCCCAGAAGCTACATCAGGAAGGAGCACTCACTAGGAGTGTTGGATTGGGCTAAAACTTGGCAACGCTTGATGATTTGGGCATATAATGATGCTGTAAAAATTTCATACCAAATGGACTTGCCAAAATGGTACTTCCTTCACATCTATGCAATCTGAACAGAAACTTTGGAAAATTGCCAAGGAGCATTGGATGCATGGATTGAGCTGATTTTTGGTATCCAGAGGTGATTTATCAATGTTAATCACCCTACCAAATTTCAGCTCAAATGGATCAAAGGTTCAAGCACTTCCTTTGCAAAAATTTCAGACAAGGCAGAAACTTGCATTGGATCATGTGCTCAAATTATGATCTTTGAAGCACGGGTTTGGATGGAAATGGTGAAGATATAGCAAGTACAAGATCCACAGATTATTTGGGAATTTTCCTTGCTATAAAAATGGTAGCTCCTTTGGAAAATGGCAGAAATGCAATATTGGCTTAAAATAGGTAAAGGCAATTTCCTTTATTTAAATGTGGCCAATATTTTTGCCACAACTAAGATTAGGCACAAATATCATCTCCACCAATTATCATGAATTTAGGAGATGTTTAGTTATGCATTTGGATTTTATTCCTCAGAAAGACAAGAAAAGGAATAAATCACAATTCAAAAATATTGCATGGGACTTGGCAATATTTTTGCATATCCAGGGTTCGGAAAGGTAGAAGGGTCTGTGGGAACAATTGGGATGATCAAAATATCAAGGAAAATGATGGCTCCTTTGTAATCACAAAGGCCATATTCAAATTCCAAAAATTTGGAATTAGGGTTTGAGATGATGCAAATGATGTCTTGCCCACTGACAAAGACATGAGCAAGATTTTGAAAGGTTAAAAATGGCAAGAATTCTCAGAGTCATCCAGCAAACTCAGGAGAAAGATTTGAAAAATGATTGCTAGGAAGGAATAACAGCTCAAAAATTAATAACCCAATGTTGGGGCTGTTACAATGTAGCTTTGGGCCATTAACAGGCTGAATATTCTGCTGGCCTGTTACGGCCTAGAAGAAACCATGGGCCTTTAGCAGGCCGAAATGCATGTTGGGCCTCAATTTTCACTAATCGACAGGCCTTCAGCAGGCTGAAATGTAGACCGGGCCATTTTTGGCCCAGTTATATGACGGGCTATTACCAGGCCGAAACATATCTCGGGCCTTAGTTGGCCCACTGATATCATGGGCCTCTAAGAGGCCGAAAGCTTAGTACAGGCATCAACGGGCCAAATTATATGACAGGCCTTTAACAGGCCCAAAGTCACATTGGGCTAAACTGTTGCCACCTTTATCACGGGCCGTTAGAGGGCCGGATGTCGCGTCAGACCATATATGGCCCATGGGCAGCACGGGCCATTCCAGGCCGAAAGACACATCGGGCTGAAATGGGCCCATGTCTACATCGGGCCTCTAACACGCCGAAATGTCATTGGGCCGTAATCAGGCCCGAATATTCGGCGACAACTAACAGGCCAGATCTGGCTTCGGGCCGAAAATGGGCCATGTTTAAACAGGCCGTTATTGGGCTGGCCCACTAGTACCTGAGTAAATACTACGGGCCTTTGACTGGGCCGACCTTTTTAACCTATATGGGCCTCTATTGGGCCCTGCCACGTGTTGACGTATCATAGGCATGTCTCCTCCATTGGACGGACGACATCTGGCCCACCGAGGAGCAGACACGTGTTTCCTCCAGCCAATGATGATTTTACACGTGGAAAATCCCCATTGGTCCGGGCTATTAACGGGTTATCGGATCCAAACCGGAACCCGATAGCTTAACGGCAACCTGTTACGGTGGCTGCCATGTGTCGGTTACCCTTGATGAAAGAACTTCCTTAACGCACAATTTATCGTCATGGAAGTGGACACTTCCGTGACGATAATTTTGGTAATTTCATGGAACACTTCTACGACAGCACATGCATGACTATCTTGATTTTGTCATAAATCGTCATGGATGTACCTGCATGACAAAAAACGTGACCTACTATGACAAACACGTATCATCACGGACGTGTATTTTTTTGTAGTGTTGAGTCGCCGTTGATGGTGGAGAATCTGGCGGAACGCAACGCTAAGGTAACTAAAATCCGCAAGCAAATGGCTAAGCCTCAGGAGGATATCAATGCCGAGAACGCTCGCATGGTGCAGTTACATACCCAAATCCAATAGGAAACGGAGGGCTTGAGGATGGAGGCTTGGCGGATGGGTCTGCGGCAAAACGCTTCAGATGTTGTTCATAGGAGAAAGCACGAGTCTTGCCTAACTATCGGCTTCTAGGAATGGGGGTACCCATAGTTGCCTACCTGCAGCCCCAGGCGTAGCTCCATCGATGGCCTGGTGCGGCCCGCCTTCAGCATCGACAACTAAAGACCCTCATGTGGGGCCAAGCCTCACGAGGAGGACGACGCCAAGACCTCCAGAAGGAGCGGCCTCCTCAGGCTGGCTCCAGAGGAGCGGAGATCTCAATGCAAGCCTCAACCTCGTGAGGTTCGGATGACGTGAGCCATGATGACCAAGGCCAGGCGGGCGCCAGTGGGCGTAGTACAACAGTTTCCTCTTTGGTGCTAAGGAGGCAAGTGCAGGCGCGGAGTCCCGAGAAATCAGCCAAAGGTTTCCATTTCCGTGCAACAAGACCAAGACCACCAGGACGGCAGGATGGAGGTCATCGCCGAGCCCACCACGATGTCATGACCAGAGGCTTTGCAGGCGAAGACTACTTTTGTCACGATAAGATGTACTAGTTGTCTCCCTTTGAATTTGGCCGTTGTGGGATCCCTTCCCGCTTCCATTCTGGGGGAAGAGGACCAAAGCCACTATAAATAGGACCTAGCCACCACCGCAAACGAGGACGGATGATTTAGATCATCCTCTCCCTCACCAGCTCAAGAACACACCCCCTAAGGTGGTTCACCCATTGTACTAGTTCATCCTCAGCCCACCTCAAGGCCAACCCACCACAAAGCAGGAGTAGGGTTTTACATTGCAAGGTGGCCCGAACCTGGGTAAACTGCCTTGTCCCATTTCCTTCCCGTTCATCGAGCTAGGCCTTGGGACCGGCGAGTAGGCAGACTGGGAAGGTTGAGTCTTCGCACGCACCCAAGAGTTCTAATCTATCTAGGGTCTGCGGAGCCCGGAATTCGACATTTGGCGTGCCAGGTAGGGATGCGTCAAAGATCCGCCTCTCCGTCCGTTGCGCTCCGTTGTTCGGCTCTCATGGCGAGCGTTGCTCCATCGACCTGATCGACGGGTGCCTTAGGGGGAGCCGTGGGCCTCCGAGCTTTCACCCCCACCCTGTGGCAGGTACAGTGACCACCCAAGTTCAAGCCGGAGTTGCTGCCCCGATACGACGGCGCGGCGGACCCGACAGGTTTTCTCTGGGCGTATGCGGAGGCTGTTTTGGTCATGGCAAACTGGCTTCCAATGGCCATCGTGGGCGCGTCGCGCGCCTGGCTCCTTGGCTTGCCAGAGTCTTTGGTGGCCTCCTGGGAGGAGCTGCGCGGCCTCTTCGTCGCGCGCTTTGCAGCGCCGGCACCCCATGTCGTCACGGCCCTCCTCGGCGGCTCAGAGGCGTCGCCCTCGGACCGCCACACCAAGAAGTTGTTTCGCCAGGTGGCGCCGCCCACGTACAACAGGGAACACTACCAGGCTGGGTGACGCCTAAGGCCGACCTCACCTTCGACTCCAGCGACCACCCTGCGACCATGGCTGGAGCCGATGCGCTCCCGATGCTTTGCATTCCCACCATCTGCAACGTGGAAGTCACCAGGACCCTCATTGACGGCAGCACCGGCCTCAATGTCCTCTCCGTGGAGGCATTCAGCCTGTTACATGTGGCCCACGGCTGGCTCCGCCCCACCAAGCCTTTCTCCGGAGTCGTCGACGGCTCCACCTGTCCCCTCGGGCAGATCCGCCTCCCCGTCACCTTCGGCACCCGCGACAACTACCGCACCAAGCTCATCGACTTCGACATCGTCCGCATCGGCCTGGCATACAACGCCATTCTCGTATACCCAGCCTTGGCCAAGTTCATGGCGGCAACCCACCTAGGCTACAATCTCATGAAGATGCCGGGAAGCAGCGGCGTCCTCACCATAGTGGGGAACACCAAGGACGCGCTCTCAGCCCTCAGGCACGCTTTCAGGGCCGCGGCAGCCGGGCGACCAAGCAAGGAGGGAGCCCCGGAAGCTCCGGGGGCTGCACCAGCGAAGAAGAAGCAATTGTTCTCTCAAGATCGTGCCGAGACGAAGCAGGTGCCGGTCGATGAAGATGGGGCATCGGGCTCCACCTTCACCATAGGCGCCGACCTCCCTCTAGACCAAGAAGAGGCGTTGGTCTGCTTCTTACGCACGAACAAGGATGTGTTCGCATGGGAGCCCAAGGATCTGGTCGAGATCCCGAGGGGGATAATCGAGCACCACTTGAGGGTGTGCCCTAATGTGTGCCCGGTGAAACAGAAGGCGAGGCGGCAGTCCACAGAGAAGCAGTCGTTCATCGTCCAAGAGACCCGCAAACTGCAAGAGGCTGGTTTCATTCGGGAGGTACGATATCCAGAATGGCTAGCAAACCCGGTTATCGTCCCCAAGAAGGGCAGGAAGGAGCGCATGTGCGTCGATTTCACCAACCTCAACAAGGCCTGTCCTCAAGACCCCTTTCCGTTTCCACGCATCGATCAGATCATCGACTCCATCGCCGAGTGCGACTTGCTGTGCTTTCTGGACGCCTTCTCAGGCTATCACCAAATCAAGATGGCAGTGCAGGATGTGGAGAAGACAGCCTTCTTGACCCCATGCGGGGTGTACTGCTACACCTGCATGCCGTTCGGGCTGCGCAATGCCGAAGCAACCTTCCAGCGGCTGATGCACATCGCTCTGGGCCGGCAGCTCGGGAGGAACGTCAAGGCATACGTCGATGATATGGTGGTGAAATCTCGGGAGGCAAGGACCCTTATTAAAGACCTGGAGGAGATGTTGGCCAGCCTGCGCAAAGTGGACCTGCGACTCAACCCGGAGAAATCTGTGTTTGGCGTCCTCTCCGGCAAGCTGTTGGGTGGTGTCGCACAGGGGGATCGAGGCCAACTCGGAGAAGGTCAAGGCTATAGCAAGGATGAGCCCACCACAAACCCTCAAGGAGATATAGAAGCTGGCGGGCCGTGTAACCTCGCTCGGGCGCTTCATATCCAAGTTGGGGGAGCGAGCCCTCCCATTCTTCAAGCAGATGAAAAAGAAATGACCATCCGAGTGGACTCAGGAGGCTGACACGGCCTTCCAAGACCTCAAGAGGTACCTCACCAGCCCACCGGTGATGGTAGCACCACGTGCCCTTGAGCCTTTGGTGCTCTACCTGGCCGCCACGCCTCACTCTACCAGTGCGGCGTTGGTGGCAGTGCGGGAAGAGCGCCCGACCAAGGGCTCACGACGAAGCACCTCGTCCCCGGCTAAGGGGCCGAGGCCTCAGGATGGCGCTTGATGCGGCTTGAAGCTACGTCGGTATTTCAACAAAGAGGAAGGGATGATGCAACACAGCGACGGTAGGTATTTCCCTCAGTGATGAGACCAAGGTTATCGAACCAGTAGGAAAACCAAGCAACAATACGTAAACGGCACCTTCACACAAATAACAAATACTCGCAACCCGACGTATTAAAGGGGTTGTCAATCCCTTTCGGGTAACGGCGCCAGAAATTGGCAAACGACATGAATAAATTGTAGTCGATTGATAGATTGAACGCCAAATAAAATAAATAAGAATAAATTGCAGCAAGGTATTTTTGGTTTAATATATCTGAAAATAAAAGCAAAGGCAAATAATATGAGAAAGAGACCCGGCGGCCGTAGGTTTCACTAGTGGCTTATCTCGAGAAAAATAGCAAACGATGGGTGACCAAATTACTGTTGGGCAATTGATAGAACTTCAAATAATCATGATGATATCTAGGCAATAACCATTACATAGGCATCACGTCCAAGATTAGTAGACCGACTCTTGCCTGCATCTACTACTATTACCCAACACATCGACCGCTATCCAGCATGCATCTAGTGTATTAAGTTCATGGACAAATGAAGTAATGCAATAAGAACGATGGCATGATGTAGACAAGATCTATTTATGTAGAAATAGATCCCATCGTTTTATCCTTAATTAGTACCAATGATACATACGTGTTGGTTCCCCTTCTGTCACTGGGATCAAGCACCGTAAGATCGAACCCACTACAAAGCACCTCTTCCCATTGCAAGATAAATAGATCAAGTCGGCCAAACGAAACCCAAATATCGGAGAAGAAATATGAGGTTATAAGCAATCATGCATATAAGAGATCAAAGAAGATTCAAATAACTTTCATGGATAAAAAGATAGATCTGATCATAAACTCAAAGTTCATCTGATCCCAACAAACACACCGCAAAAAGAGTTACATCATATGGATCTCCAAGAGACCATTGTATTGAGAATCAAACGAGAGAGAGGAAGCCATCTAGCTACTAACTACGGACCCGAAGGTCTACAAAGAACTACTCACGCATCATCGAAGAGGCACCAATAGAAGTTGTGAACCCCTCCGTGATGGTGTCTAGATTGGATCTGGTGGTTCTGGACTCTGTGGCGGCTGGAATTGATTTTCGTCGACTCCCCTAGGGTTTCTGGAATATTGGGGTATTTATATAGCAAAGAGTCGGTTCAGGGGGCACCCGAGGTGGGCACAACCCACCATGGCGCGCCTGGGCCTCCTGGCGCTCCCTGGTGGGTAGTGCTCCCCTCGGAGCACCCCCCAGGCTCTTCTTCGGCCCATTGGTTGTCTTCCGCTCCAAAAAAATCCACAAAAAGTTTCGCTGCGTTTGGACTCCGTTTGGTATTGATTTCCTGCGATGTAAAAAACATGCAAAAAACAGCAACTGGCACTTGGCACTATGTCAATAGGTTAGTACCAAAAAATGATATAAAATTATTATAAAACATCCAAGAATGATAATATAACAGCATGGAACAATAAAAAATTATAGATACGTTGGAGACATATCAGCATCCCCAAGCTTAATTCCTGCTCGTTCTCGAGTAGGTAAATGATAAAAATAGAATTTTTGATGTGGAATGTTGCCTAACATGTCATCTCATATTCTTTTCTTTATAGCATGGACATTTGGACTTTTATATTGTTCAAAGAAATAGTCTAGTTTTGACATGATAACTTAAATACTCAAGCATATCTACAAGCAACCATGTCTTTCAAAATATCAATGCTAAAATAAGCTATCCCTAGCCCATTATGCTCAATCATTGATCCATTCATGAAGCACACTCGCATATTAGCTAGACCCAATGCTCAAGTATGATCATAGTGCCCACTAGTTGGTGCTTTTATAAGAGAAGATGGAGACTCAAATTAAAAATTTTGCATAAAGTAAAAGAAAGGCCCTTCGCAGAGGGAAGTAGGGATTTGTAGAGGTGCCAGAGCTCAAAGCGAAAATTGAGAGATAAAAACATTTTGAGAGGCATACTTTTCCCACCAATGAAAACGACTTAGAGTTCCCAACACTTTCCATGCTAGATATATCATAGGCGGTTCCCAAACAGAAATTAAAGTTTATTCCTTTTTCAACCATAATTTCACTTTCCATGGCTAACCGTGTCCACGGGTTCCTTCCATACCAACACTTTCCAAGGAATTTATTATTTGAAAACATCAAGTAAATTCATTTTTCATTTCGGGACTGGGCATCCCTAATACCTTTGCCTTACTCTCGTGCAATGACAAGTGAATAAACACTCATCGTGAGAATAACACATCTAGCATGGAAAATACTAGCCACCCCTCACCGCCTCGCGAGCTGTACGAGCACACAAAAGAGAAATATATTTTGAATATTAGAGATGGCACATACAAATTTGCTTAGAACTGCCAAAGAAAACCGCATATAGGTAGGTATAGTGGACGCATGTGGCAAAACTGGTTTAAAGGATTTGGGATGCACAAGTAGTGATCATACTTAGTGCAAAATGAAGGCTAGCCAAAGATTAAGAAGCGACCAACCAAGAAATGAATAATCTCATAAGCGAGCATTGAGCATAATTAACACCGAATAATGCACCACAAGTAGGATATAATTTCATTGCATAATTATTGACTTTCATGCTTGCATAGGGAATCACAAACCTTAACACCAGTATTCTTACTAAAGCATAATTACTCATCAAGATGACTCACATATCACATCATCATATCTCAAAACTATTACTAAGAATCAAGTTTATTTTGTCCAATGATCTTCATGAAAGTTTTTATTATATCCTTCTTGGATAGCTATCACTTTGGGACTAATTTTCATGTGTTGCTTTTGATAAGCTCAAACAAATATAAGTGAAGATCATGAGCATAATTTTTCTTTCTTTCTCTCAAATTAATTTAAGTGAAGCAAGATATAATTTCTTGAAAATTTTACTAACTCTCAAATAAATCTAAGTGAAGCAAGAGAGCATTTCTTCAAAAATACTAAAGCACACCGTGCTCAAAAAGATATAAGTGAAGCACTAGAGCAAATCCATAGCTCATAAAAAATTTAAGTGAAGCATAGAGAGCAATTCTAGCAAGTCATGGCATAATTTTGGCTTTCTCAAATAGGTGTGTCCAGCAAGGAATCAAGACTTAAAACACAAAATAAAACAATTAAAGACTCGTATCATACAAGACGCTCCAAGCAAAACACATAGTATGTGACGAATAAAAATATAGCTTCGAGTAAAATATGGATGGTCGTTAGAAGAGGGGATGCCACTCGGGGCATCCCCAAGCTTAGTTGCTTGCTCTCTTTGGATAATAGCTTGGGATGCCGGGGCATCCCCAAGCTTAGGCTCTTCTTACTCATCATTCCTTCATCCATCGTAAGATAACCCAAAACTTGAAAACTTCAATCACACAAAACTCAACAAACCTTCGTGAGATCCGTTAGTATAAGAAATCAAATCACTACTATAAGTACTGTAGCAAACCAATTAATATTTTGTTCTTGCATTATATCTACTGTATTCCAACTTTTCTATGAAAAAACTCATCAAAGAAAACCATAGAATCATCAAAACAAGCACACGACGCAAAGAAAACAGAATCTGCAAAAAACAGAATAGTCTGTAGTAATCTGGATATTTCGAATACTTCTGAAACTCCAAAAATTCTGAAAAAATTAGGACCACGTGAGAAATTTGTATATTAATCCTCTTCAAAAATAATTGGCATTATATCACGCTCTGGTTAAAAATGAGAATTGTTTTCGTGAGTGCAAAAGTTTTTGTTTTTCAGCAAGATCAAACAACTATCACCCAAGAAGATCCTAAAGCCTTTACTTGGCACAAACACTAACTAAAACACAAAAAACACAATCATAAAAGTAGCATAATTGTGCAAAAACTCAAGAACACAAAGCAAAAAGCAAAAATAATTTTTTTTTCATTGGGTTGCCTCCCAACAAGCGCTATAGCTTTACACCCTTGGCTAGGCATAAAGCAAGGATCTAAGTTTTGTCATCCTTCTTCTTAATTTTTTTAGAAGTGGTTTCATCATGGGGTTTTGAAAAAATAACATAAAACATATTTTCCATAGAAACCTGAGCACTATTAAGTTTCCCATTATCATAACTGCGTTGATTTCCGACAACAATCCAAGAGTAATGTTGATTAACATTATTGAAAACTTGTTGGATTACATCTAGAATGGGGACTTCCCTTTTAAGATTCCCATCAAAGATTTTATTATCCCCAAGAAAATGTCTTAACGCATAATCGCTATTGTAAAGGATTTCATCTATCACGGGCTTTTCACGATTCATACCATAAAAGTTAAAGATTTCCCTAGCTTCCCGTATTATGTAGTCAAATTCATTCATAAGAACGAGAGTGGCCAACTTTTTAGCTTTAGGGTTCTTTATGACGGGAAGGTCAAAAAACAATCTTTGCAAAGTAGGATGAGTACGGATAAATCTACTTTCAAGTTTTAGAACTAGTGCTGAAATAGCATCCGCATAACATCTAGTGGTTCTAAGTATAGGAGCATCATCAAGACTTAGATTTCCCACACAATTGAAAAATTCTTGGATACGTTCCTTTCACATAACATTCCCTTGCCCCAAGATAAAAGTCTTAGCATCCAGATTGCCCGTACGTCCAATTTTAGGAGTTAGGCCATCATCTGTTGGTGCCATACCAAAATCACTCATGATTGCAAGCAAAGGATAGAACTGACGAGAAAACGGCGAATGAAAAAGAGGGCGAATAAAACGAATTTTTTTTGTGAAGTGGGGGGGGGAGGAAAACGAGAGGCAAATGGCCAATAATGTAAATTGCGAGGAGATGAGATTTGTGATTAGCAACCTGGTATATGTTCAAGATCCTCCCCAACAACGGCGCCAGAAATTCCTTTTGATGCGGCTTGAAGCTACGTCGGTATTTCCCCAAAGAGGAAGGGATGATGCAGCACAGCGACGGTAGGTATTTCCCTCACTGATGAGACCAAGGTTATCTAACCAGTAGGAGAACCAAGCAACAATATGTAAACGGCACCTGCACACAAATAACAAATACTCGCAACCTGATGTATTAAAGGGGTTGTCAATCCCTTCCGGGTAACGGCGCCAGAAATTGGCAAATGGACGTGAATAAATTGTAGTAGATTGACATATCGAATGCCAAATAAAATAAATAATAATAAATTGCAGCAAGGTATTTTTGTATTTTTGGTTTAATAGATCTGAAAATAAAAGCAAAGGAAAAGAGATCGCAAACGAAAATAATATGAGAAAGAGACCCGGTGGCCGTAGGTTTCACTAGTGGCTTCTCTCGAGAAAAATAGCAAGAGGTGGGTGAACAAATTACTGTTGGGCAATTGATAGAACTTCAAATAATCATGATGATATCCAGGCAATGATCATTACATAGGCATCACGTCCAAGATTAGTAGACCGACTCCCGCCTGCATCTACTACTATTACTGCACACATCGACCGCTATCCAGCATGCATATAGTGTATTAAGTTCATGGAGAAACGGAGTAATGCAATAAGAACGATGACATGATGTAGACAAGATCTATTTATGTAGAAATAGACCCCATCGTTTTATCCTTATTAGCAATGATACATACGTGTCGGTTCCCCTTCTGTCACTGGGATCAAGCACCGCAAGATCGAACCCACTACAAAGCACCTCTTCCCATTGCAAGATAAATAGATCAAGTTGGCCAAACAAAACCCAAATATCAGAGAAGAAATACGAGGCTATAAGCAATCATTCATATAAGAGATCAAAGAAGATTCAAATAACTTTCATGGATAAAAAGATAGATCTGGTCATAAACTCAAAGTTCATCCGATCCCAACAAACACACCGCAAAAAGAGTTACATCATGTGGATCTCCAAGAGACCATTGTATTGAGAATCAAACGAGAGAGAGGAAGCCATCTAGCTACTAACTACGGACCCGAAGGTCTACAAAGAACTACTCACGCATCATCGGAGAGGCACTAATGGAAGTGGTGAACCCTCCGTGATGGTATCTCGATTGGATCTGGTGGTTCTGGACTCTGCGGCGGCTGGAATTGATTTTTGTCGACTCCCCTAGGATTTCTGGAATATTGGGGTATTTATAGAGCAAAGAATCGGTTTAGGGGGCACCCGAGGTGGGCACAACCCACCAGGGCGCGCCTGGGCCTCCTGGCGCGCCCTGGTGGGTTGTGCTCCCCTCGGAGCACCCCTAGGCGCTTCTTCGGCCCATTGGTTGTCTTCTGGTCCATAAAAATCCACAAAAAGTTTCGCTGCATTTGGACTCCGTTTGTTATTGATTTCCTGCGATGTAAAAAACATGCAAAAACAGCAACTCGCACTTGGCACTATGTCAATTGGTTAGTACCAAAAGATGATATAAAATGATTATAAAACATCCAAGAATGATAATATAACAACATGGAACAATAAAAAATTATAGATACGTTGGAGACGTATCAGCGCTCCTGAGGCCGAGGCCGCCCCACCAGTCAATGACGCTCCTGGGAGCTCGGGCAATCCTCTCGACAGCACGGCTCTTGAGGACAGTGCTCCAGATGCCAGGCTGCCCTGACGGATGACAAGGCTCCTGAGGACCTTCATCCCCAGGAGGTACAAGACCACGCCGATGCTTTCGTCCTTGTCGAGCACCCGGTGTACTTCGTCAGCACGGTGCTATGCGATGTGTGGGAATGCTACCCCATGCCGCAAAAGCTCTTGCTCGCGCTCCTCGTCACCTCCCGAAAGCTACACCACTACTTCCAAGGTCACCCCATCAAGGTTGTCTCAGCTTCCCCACTGGAGAGAGTGCTCCGGAGCCCCAATGTCGTGGGGAGTGTCGCCGAATGGAACATCAAACTGCAGGCGTTCCAGTTGGAGTTCAGCACCACCAGAGTCATCAAGGGTGCGGCCCTCGCCGACTTCATGGCGGAATGGACCAATGTTCCCAACCCGGAAGTGGGTGAGGACCGTTCCCTCTCGGCGGTAAGTGAAGCACCAGATGTTTGGGTCATGTACTTCGACGGCGCATTCACATGTCAGGGCGCGGGGGCTGGAGCCGTGCTCATCTCACCTACCGAGGACAAGCTCTACTATGCCGTGAAGCTCTGCTTCCAGCAGGGCGAGAAGGTCTCCAACAACATCGCGGAGTACAAAGGCCTGATCGTCGGTCTCAAGGGTGCGGCAGCTTTAGGAGTGAGGCGCCTCACCATCAGGGGCGACTCCCAGCTCCTCGTCAACTTCTCCAACAAAGCGTACAAGCCGAAGGACGAGCACATGGAGGCATACCTTGACGGGTACGTAAAATTGAGAAACAATTCTTGGGCTTGGAATTGCAGCACGTGCCACGCGGCACGAACAAGGAGGCGGACGACATCGCCAAGAGGGCGTCTTGGCGCCTGCCTTAGGAGCCTGGCATCTTCGAGGAGCGGCTCTTCAAGCCGTCGGCAGCCCCCTCCACCGCGGGACTAGCATCGCCTCGGGGGGAGCTCCCCCCAGCACCCCTCTCGGGCGCCCCGGCTTGCGGCCAACCTCAGGAGCACGCCTGCTCCTCGCGCTCGAGCCTTAGGAGGGGTGCTGGACCGAGGAATTCAAGGTGTACCTACTCCAAGGCACCTTGCCGGAGAAGGAGGAAGACGCAGAGCGGGTTGGCCGCCAGGCCACCGCATATTACATCAGGGATGGTGAGCTCTACCGAAAACGGCCGAATGGCGTCTCTCTGCGGTGCATCTCTAGGGAGCAAGGACACGAGCTGCTGGCCGACATACATGGCGGGAACTGTGGGCATCACTCTTCATCGCGCACCCTCGTGGGCAAGGCGTTCCACAGTGGATTCTACTGGCCCACGGAGCTCAATGATGCCACCGAGCTGGTAAGATCCTGTGAAGCCTGCCAATTCCATGCCAAGCAGATCCACCAGCCTGCTCAGGGTCTCCAGACCATCCCGCTCTCATGGTCGTTCGCGGTCTGGGGGCTGGACATCTTGGGCCTGTTCCCTCGAGTGCCCGGGGGCTACCGCTACCTCTACGTCGCCATCGACAAGTTCACCAAGTGGGCGGAGGTGGAGGCCGTCCGCATTATCCCGGCTGGCTCGGCCGTCAAGTTCATCAAGGGCCTCGTAAGCCAGTTCGAGGTTCCTAACCGTATCATCACCGACAATGGCTTGCAGTTCACCAGCAACCTTTTCAAAACATATTGTGCTAACCTTGGAACGCAGATATGCTACGCCTCGATGGCACACCCCATGAGCAATGGCCAGGCTGAGCGCGCCAATGCAGAGGTCCTGAGAGGTCTCAAGGCAAGAAGCTCGAGGCCTGCGGCATGGGCTGGCTCGACGAGCTCCAGTCTGTGATGTGGTCCATCCGCACCACCGTGAGCATGCCCACGGGCGAGACTCCGTTCTTCCTCGTCTACCGAGCAGAAGCGGTTCTCCCTCACGAGGTCAGGCATCGCTCCGCGCGGGTCTTGGCGTTTGACGAGGCACGCCAGGACGCCACGCAGGGGATGGACCTCGTGCTGGGGGAGGAACGCGGCCACCATGCCTCGCTCCGAGTGGCAAGGTACCAGCAGACACTGCGGCGGTACCACTGCCGCAGCGTCCGCTCCAGGACGCTCGAGGTGGGTGATCTCATCCTGAGGCGGGTGCTCTCTAGGGAGGGGTTGCATAAGCTCTCGCTGATGTGGTAGGGCCCGTTCAAGATCGCCCGTGTCTCCAGGCCTGGCGTCGCGCGCCTGGAGATGCAGGACGGGATCCCCATCCAGAACGCCTAGAACATCCAGCACCTCCAGAAGTTCTACCCATGAAGCAAGGCCCCACGCCTGTGAAGGTCTCCGCTCGTGACACTCTCATGTAATAATGAGTTGGGGCTGTACACGCCCCGGAGTCTCCTGAGGTCGCCCTGGGCCTCACGGGGGCTCCCACCCATGTCCTAGTGGAGGCCCCATGCTCCGCACTGGTGGGAAGACAAGAAGACTAGTCTAGGTGCCGAACGCGGCTTTTCTTTTGCTTGCTTTCTGTAGCTGGTTTTCGACTTCTTGAATGAAATTTGGAGTTTTTGCTTCTTTCGTTCACAAGAGTCAGGGTTTCTCTCTTTTGTGCTCGCCTTTCCGACCTTGCCCCAGGGGGAGCGGCAGTTGCCCTTTGCTCCTCCTCGTGCGTCTCACGCACGGGGGCTAGGTAGGAGTGTGCGCTTCGGCTCGCTCGCAACCACACCTCACCGAAGCCTTGTTGCCCCAGAGCTTCGGCATCCTTTATCCTCGCGAGACGCTCTCAAACGAGCTCGTGGGCATGCACACCCCCTTAAGTCCGTGCGTCCATGCATCGCGACGCGGTGCACCAGCCACAACCAACCCACGCTCGGGGGCTTGCGCGAGGTAAGACGAGACGCCTCGTCGGGCTCTTTAATAACTCTGTAGCTGTACAATGTCTCCTAAGGCTAGGCGGCTCTTGAGGCTCGACGACTCTTGAGTCGACGGGAAGGGAGCTTCGCAAGATGCTGCTGGAAAGGCACGCCCTCGCGAGACGGAAGACTACCGCAAGCATATCGAGCTAAGTTACCCTAACCGCACCTGGTAGCTAGGAACACAGGTATCAAGGCACAATATCAAGATAATAAACATACAATAGTGGCATAAGCGCCATGGTTCATTACACACCCCAGCGGGGCCCTCTACTTTTTTCAAATGCAGGAGAAATGAAAGGTTAAACAAAAGTGGGCTGCATGGCTGCGGCAGCTCCAGAGGCCAGGCTCCAGCGGCGCCTGAGCTCAGTCCGAGTCTTCCTCCCGCTTCACCGGAGCACGGCGACGAGACGGCTCATCGCCTTCCCTAATCTGAGCCCGGCGGCGTGCTGGTTGGTCGTAGCCGCTCTTGTTGGTGCTCTCGCCGGAGGAGGAGCCGCCACTGTTGTGGGTAGCACGGTCGTCGCCAAGGGCAAGCTCACCCTCGTCGTTGTCGCGGCCGTCGCCAAGGGCAAGCTTGTCGTCGCCGTTGTCGTCTTCCTGGCAGCACCCCGTACGGCGGCCGTCTTCCCTGAACACCCTCACATAGAAGGTCGCAAGGCCATCGTACCTGAATTGGAGGGTGCACCTCCCACTCAGGCCCCCCGCGTGGGCAAACGCCTGCCAACCGTGGGTCAAGGACACGTTGCCTGCGGAGGTGACTTCGACCCCAACCCATGAGGCCCTGCTGCTGCAGCCGTCAGCCTGTAGCTAGAGGCCATCAACCCCCGTGGTCGGCAGCTCTCCCGCGAAGAAGCGTGGGAGCGGGAGCCAGGTGCCGGCAGGCCTATCCGACCACACGACGAACTCCGGGAACGCGTCCGCTGAGTGGAAGCGTGGCCGAGGAGGCCAGGCGACCACGGCGCGCCTCCCCTCATCGCGGGGGCTGCCCCGTCCTCGGCGGCTTTCACCAGGAGAGGAGGTGCCGCCGCTGCTGCTCAAGGCAACACCATCCCTCGAAGAGGTGCGCCCGCACCCCCGAGGGGCCACCGTCGGGGTCGCAACATACTTGCGGGGGCGACCGCGGTCTATCTTGGGCGGTGGAACCCGGCCCCTCCTTGGGGGCCTTCCCCTTTTCGGCGGCGGAGAACCTTCTCGTCGGCGCCATGAATGCTACTACAAGACGGCAAGACGAGGAAGAAGAAGAAGGACCAAGCAATGAGAAGATGGAGATGAGCGAGGGGGGCTCTACCCCTCCCCTCATTTATAGCCGGAGGGAGGCCAACCGCCGGCCTCCATGATCCCCGGTAATGATGACCTTTTCTGCATGCAGCATGCTCTTGTCAAGTCGAATGGTTGCCGAGGCAGTGTGGGGAAGCGGAGACGCCCACGTCCCATCAAGCGCCACGCGTCGACCGAGGCCGCAGGAGATTAGGGCCCGCGGCGCGCCGCCCTTGCCCTTTGGCTTCGCCTCGAAGCCAAGTTCGAGCGCGCCTTGGGCCCGGGGGCTACTATCGGCCTTCTGGGAATGGGGGTACCCAGACTTGCCTGCCTGCGGCCCACGGCATAGCTCCATCAATAGCCTGGTACGGCCCGCCTTCAGCATCGACAACTCAAGACCCTCGCGAGGGGCTAAGACTCGCGAGGCGGACGACGCCAAGACCTCCAGAAGGAGCGGCCTCCTCAGGCTGGCTCCGAAGGAGCGGAGATCTCAATGCAAGCTTCAACCTCATGAGGTTCGGATGACGTGAGCCATGACGACCAAGGCCAGGCGGGCGCCAGTGGGCGAGGTACAGTAGTTTCCTCTTTGGTGCTAAGGAGGCAAGTGCAGGCGCTGAGTCCCGAGGAATTAGCCAAAGGGTTCCATTTCCGTGCAGCAATACCAAGACCGCCAGGACGACAGGACGGAGGTCATCGCCAAGCCCACCACGGCGTCATGACCAGAGGCTTTGCAGGCGAAGACTACTTTTGTCAGGATAAGATGTACTAGTTGTCTCCCTTCGAATTTGTTCGTTGTGGGATCCCTTCCCGCCTCCATTTTGGGGGAAGAGGACCAAAGTCACTATAAATAGGACCTAGCCACCACCACAGACGAGGACGGATGATTCAGATCATCCTCTCCCTCACCAGCTCAAGAACACACCTCCTGAGGTGGTTCGCCCACTGTACTAGTTCATCCTCAGCCCATCTTGAGGCCAATCCACCACAAAGTAGGAGTAGGGTTTTACACCGCAAGGTGGCCCGAACCTGGGTAAACTGCCTTGTCCCATTTCCTACTAGTTCATCGGGCTAGGCCACGGGACCGGCGAGTAGGCAGACTGAGGAGGTTGAGTTCTTCGCACGCACCCTAGAGTTTGAATCTATCTAGGGTCTGCGGAGCCCGGAATCCGACACTAACCACTGGTCTCGTGCCGAGACACCTGCTTAATACATCGAGGGCTGGAACGAGTACCCCCATGGCACCGGTTATACCCCAATTGAACTGGGTCGTGCCCCAAGCAGGAGATGGGCCGCCGTCCCTGGCTCAACCTCATCAGCCGGTCCAACAGCCGGCCCAACACCCGTCGCCTGTTCGGACGACCCCATATCATTTCGTAACACCGACCGGTTTTTTTTTCAACCCCGTTGATAACTTGTTGGCAGTAGCAACTAACCTTGCCGCACTTTCGATCACAGGGAATACCTTAGTTGAGAGAGAAGCTTTGCATGCCATCGAGTTGTTTAAAACTTTGGTTGCACAGCAGCAAAACTAGTCCTACAGTCGTCAGCGCCTCCACTCCACCCCGTATCCGAGCCGTAGCAGGAGCCGCCATGCTTAGTCCTCTGTAGTCTCTAGCAACGTTCAAAGGAGGAAAGGAGCTTTGGATGCACAGGGGGTCGTCGGCACGGCTCGGGAATGATGGGAAGCAGTGGAAGCCAAAGCGGCGGGTCATCAGTCGCCTCCTATGACCCCTTTGGCTTCACAACATGTCGGTTCAAGCACCAGAACCATCGGAATTCCATGTCTGGTGCCGGCTCTACGCAATGAGTGTTTGCCTAGGGATTTTAAAGGCCCTCATAAGGTTTCCAATTACACGCCTGACCTTGAACCAGCGGCTTGGATCGAGAGTTACCAGATCGCCATGGACATGTTAGACGTCAGCGACGTCGTCTGTGCCAAGTATTTGACTATGATGCTGGAGGGTCCTGCTCACACTTGGCTGAAGAACTTGCCCCCAAATTCCATCAACCCTTCGGAAGAGTTGAAGGTGTGTTTTATCAAACACTTCCAGGGAACCTACAAGTGTCCCATGACCATTGTTGATCTGCAGCATTGTATTCAGTGCGAGGGAGAATCAACTCCTCATTGGCCCCGTCGGGTCGCGGATATCATTCATTCCTGAGATGGCATATTAGCATATCAAGCCATCTTGATCCTGGAGAAAAACTATCATTTTGACCCCCTCGTTCATAAGCTCGGGCGACTCAAGCGAATGGTTCAGGACATTGGCAAACTCATGGATGTCCTTACCAGATATGCTGAGTCAGATACCACGAAGGATCCTACATCAGATGATGAAAAGGCCGGTAAGGGCAAGAAGAAAGGTGGTGGCAAAGGACAGCAACAGGGCAACTCCGGATACAATGGGAACCATGGCAATCAGGGCAATGGTGGCAAACGTAAAAACCGAAAGGTGGCTCAGATTTTGTTGCTAACACCAATATTTGTTTCAAGGGTCAGAGGCGGAATAATTCTGGGAAGCCATTCAATGCCAATAAAGCCCGCAGCTTTGAGGAAGCCCTCAAAGGTTCGTGTCCCAAGCATAGTACCTAGGATAAGTCGGCCAGCCACTCTTGGGAGAACTGTTATATTATGCAGCAGTTTCGCAACCAAGTTTACCATAATCACTAGGGAGGAGGTGGTGGAAACCCAGGTCAAGCCGGGGCTGGCGTCTCAGGATCCAGTTACCCTAGGGCCGACTCATCTGGTGGATATAACAAACATGGCGGGTCTGGATCTGGATATCAAGGGTCTAGAAATCACGGAGGTGGAAATCAGCATTCTGGCCAAGGCACTCAGCATCAGGGTAACCTGACAGGTTTTCAGAGCAATCCTAAGCAGTTGAATAGTGGGCGGTATCACGTCATTACGACTAGTACCTGCAAGCGGGATAGCAAAGTTCAGATGCGTGTTATTAACTTGGTTGAGCCGACGGTCCCTGAGTATTTGAATTGGTCAGAGCAAGCAGTAACTTGGAGTAGGGCTGATCATCCTCCCCACGTTGAAAATCCCGTTAGCCTGACTTTGGTAGTGGCACCTCAAGTTGATGGATATAAGCTCACAAAAGTATTGATTGATGGAGGAAGCAGCATCGACATCTTGTACTATGACACGTTCAGGCGTATGAACTTGTCGGAAAAGCAACTCACATCTTCCTCGACGTTTTCCACGGGATTATCCCCGGAAAATCTGCATACCCCATCGGGCGGATTAAACTAGAGGTTGCATTCGGCGATTAGTACAACTACAGAATGGAGTTTCTGACATTTGAAGTGGTCAAGATCAAGAACCCATAGCATGCTCTGTTCGGGCGGCCGGCTTACGCTCGTTTCATGGCTCGGCCTTGTTATGTGTATCTCAAGCTCAATATGCTTGGGCCAAGGGGCACATTCACGGTCGATGGTGACAGAAAAATTGCTCGTGAGTGTGAAGAAGGGGATGCGGCTTATGGTGAGTTGGCCTGCGCAGCGGAGGAGTTGA
>NC_057802.1:280529542-280556637 GCF_018294505.1 Triticum aestivum
GCTCAAGTTTAACTCGGCTAAGGACACAAAACAGGTTGAGTTCACTTCGGGCGAATCATCCCAACAGTTCACTATTGGGACTGGAATGGATCCCAAATAGGAAAGCACGCTCATCGAATTCATCCGTGAGAATCGAGACATCTTTGCATGGAAACCTTCTGACATGCTTGGTGTACCGAGAGAATTCGCTGAGCACCACCTTAATGTTGATCCAAAGATGAAACCAGTCCGGCAATACCTCCCTCGTTTTAATGCGGAGAGACTCAAGGCTATTGGAGAAGAAGTAGCCCGGCTCCTAGCTGTCAGGTTCATCGTGGAAGTATTTCACTCTGAGCGGCTGGCCAATCCAGTGCTTGTTGATTGCTTGTATCTGCGTTGGTATTTCCTGAAGAGGAGAGGATGATGTGGCACAACAACCAAAAGTATTTACCTCAGTTATGGAACCAAGGTTATCAATCCAGTAGGAGAACCAAGCAACAGTATGTAAACAAAACCTTCACACAAATAACAAATACTTGCAATCCCACGCATAAGAGGGGTTGTCAATCCCTCCTCGGTATTGAGATAGATAAAATTGTATGAGATTTGATAAATAGATCTGACAAAAACACAAAATAAAATAAAGAAAGAAAATGTGCAGCAAGGTATTTTTGGGTTTCTGGAATAACAGATCTGAAAATAATATGATACGAAATAGACTCGGGGGTCGTAGATTTCACTAGTGGCTTCTCTCAAGAAAATAGCATATGGTGGGTAAACAAATTACTGTTGGGCAATCGATAGAAGAGCAAATAATTATGATGATATCCAAGGCAATGATCATGTATATAGGCATCACGTCCAAGATTAGTAGACCGACTCCTGCCTGCATCTACTATTATTACTCCACACATCGACCGCTATACAGCATGCATCTAGTGTATTAAGTTCATGGAGAAACGGAGTAATGCAATAAGAAGGATGATATGACGTTGACAAGATCTATTCATGTAGGGATAGACCCCATCTTTTTATCCTTAATGGCAACGATACATGCATGTCATGTCTCCTTCTGTCACTGAGAATAAGCACCGCAAGATTGAACCCATCACAAAGCACCTCTTCCCATTGCAAGAAAAATCAATCTAGTTGGCCAAACCAAACCGAAGTTTCAGAGAATAAATATTAAGCTATAAAGATCATGCATAAAAGAGTTCAGAGAAGACTCAAATAATATTCATAGATAGAACTGATCATAAACTCGCAATTCATCGGATCCCAACAAACACACCACAAAAAGTCATTACATCAAATAGATCTCCAAGAACATCGAGGAGAACATTGTATTGAAGATCAAAAAGAGAGAAGAAGACATCTAGCTACTGCCTACGGACCCGTAGGTCTGTGGTAAACTACTCACGCATCATCTGAGGAGCACTAATGAGGATGATGAACCCCTCCATGATCGTTTCCCCCTCCGGCAAGGTGTCAAAAAAGGGCTCTAGATTGGATCTCGTGGTTTTGGAACTTGCGGCGGCTGGAATTATTTTTTGTCGGATCTTCTAGGGTTTTTGAAAGATATGGGTATTTATAGAGCTGAGAGGCAGTGGAAAAGATCACTGTGGGCCCCACAATGCACAAGGGCACGCTTGGGGCCTCTGGCGCGCCCTGGTGTCTTGTGGGCCCCATGGGCCTCCTCTCGTACACCTCCTGGGCTCCGTGGGTCTCTTTTGGGTAGAAAAAATTCTCCAAAAAGTTTCGCTACGTTTGGACTCCATTTGATATGGATATTCTGTGAAGTAAAAAACAAGCAAAAAAACAACTGGCACTGGGCACTATGTCAATAGGTTAGTCCCAAAAATTGATATAAAGTTGCTAGTAAATTGATAAAATACTAGCATGGACAATAAAAAAATTATAGATACGTTGGAGACGTATCAGCATCCCCAAGCTTAATTCTTCCTCGTCCTCGAGTAGGTAAATGATAAAAACAGAATTTTTGAAGTGGAATGCTGTCTAACATGTTCATCACATATTCTTTTATTTTGTAGCATGGACATTTGGACTTTCAGATGATTCAAAGCAATAGTCTATAATTGACATGAAGACATCAATACTCAAGCATATCAACAAGAAACCATGTCTTTCAAAATATCAACAATAAAGAAAGCTATCCCTAGCCCATCATGCTCAATCATTGATCCATTCACCAAACACACTCGAACATTAGCTACATCCAATGCGCAAGTATGATCATAGTTCTCCCTAGTTGGTGCTTTATAACATAAGATGGAGACTCAAAAGTAAAATAAAAATTGCATAAAGTAAATAGGTAGGCCCTTTCCAGAGGGAAACAGAGATATGTAGAGGTGCCAGAGCTCAAAGCTTAAATTGAAAGATAAAATATTTTGAGAGGCATGCTTTTCCCGTCAACGAAAACAACTGAGAATTCCCAATACTTTCCCTGCTAGATACAACATAAAATAAAGTTTATTCCTTTTTCCTCCATTCTCTCACAATCCATGGCTAGCCGTATCCATGGGTGCCTTCCATACCAACACTTTCCAAGGAATTTATTATTTGACAACATAAATAAATAAAAAATTCATTTTGGGACTGGGCATCCCTATTACCTTGCCACACTCTCGTGTAATGACAACTGAATAAACACTCATCTTGAGAATAACGTATCTAGCATGGAAAAATATTGGCCACCCCCCGCTGCTTCATGAGCGGTACGGGCACACAAAAAGGAAATTCATTTTGAAAATTAGAGTTCGCACATGCAAATTTACTTGTAACGGCATGGAAATACCGCATATATGTGGGTATGGTGGACTCATTGGCACACCTTGGTTTAAACAGTTTGGATGCACAAGTAGTATTCCCACTTAGTACAAGGAAAGGCTAGCAAATAGATTGAGAAGCAACCAACCAAAAAAGGAAAACGATCATAAACGAGTGTTAAACATAACTAACACCGAATAATGCACCACAAGTAGGATGTAACTTCATTGCATAACTATTGACTTTCGTGCTTGCATAGGGAATCACAAACCTTAACACCAATATTCTAACTAAAGCATAATTACTCACCAACATGACTCACATATTACTATCTCCATATCTCAAAACTGTTACAAGGAATCAAGTTTATAATATCCAATGATCTTCATGAAAGTTTTTATTATATCCTTCTTCGATATCTATCACTTTGGGACTAGTTTCATATATTACCATTGCTTATAACAAGCTCTCAACCAAATTTAAGTGAAGAACATGAGCAAAAATAAATTTTGTTTCATCTCTCAAAATAATATAAGTGAAGTATGAGAGAATTTCTTCAAAAATTAACTAACTCTCAAATTGATATAAGTGAAGCATGAGAGTATTTATTCAAAATTAAAGCACCACCGTGCTCAAAAAGATATACGTGAAGCACTAGAGCAATTCCATAGCTCAAAAAAATAAGTGAAACACATAGAGCAATTCTAACAAATCGTAGCATAATTATGGCTCTCTCAAATAGGTGTGTCCAGCAAGGATAATTCCGAGAATTAAAAACCAAAACAAGCAAAGACTCATATAATACAAGATCCTCCAAGCAAAACTCATGATATGTGACGAATAAAAATATAGCTCCAAGTAAAATTACCTATGGTCGTTAGAAGAAAGAGGGGATGCCTTTTGGGGCAACCCCAAGCTTCGTTGCTTGGTTCTCCTTGAATATTACCTTGGGGTGCCATGTGCATCCCAAATATTAGGCTCTTTTCACTCCTTATTCCTTCATCCGTCGTGATCTCACCCAAAACTTGAAAAGTTCAATCGCACAGAACTTAACAAAACCTTCATGAGATCTAGTATAATAAAGGAAATCACCACTCTAAGTACTGTTGCAAACCCATTCATATTTTACTATTACATTATACCTACTGTATTCTAACTTTTCCATGGCTTGTACCCTCCAATACAATCCATAGATTCATCAAAATACGCACACAATGCAACAAAAACAGAATCTATCAAAAACAGAACAGTCCGTAGTAATCTATACTTTTACCATACCTCTGTAACTCCAAAAGTTACGAAAAATTAGTAAAACGTAGGCAATTTGTACAGAAATCTTGTGTAAGAAATTCAGAATTTTTAGTTGCTCCAGAAGAGCACATCAATTCTGCTACTAGACATAAAAGTTTATGTTTTCCAACAAGATCAAATCAACTATCACCCAACATGATCCTAAAGGCTTTACTTGGCACAAATACTAATTAAAACATAAAAAACACAATCATAACATAATTATAATTGCATATTTATTGAAGAATAGAAAGAAAAACAAAAAAAATTCAAAGATAGCTATTGGGTTGCCTCCCTACAAGTGTTATCATTTTACGCCCCTAGCTAGGCATAATGCAAAGATTCAAGTATTCTCATCTTTGGTCTTTGACCCATAGGTTGCCCTCATATTGATTCATAAGGTGGCCTAATTCTAGTCCTAGGGAAGTGTTCCATACCCTTTCTCAAGGGAAACTGAAATTTAATATTCCCTTCTTTCATATCAATCGCGTCACCTATAGTTTGTAAAAAACGGTCTACCAAGTATTATGGGACAAGACTGATTGCAATCAATATCAAGAACAATAAAATCTATTGGCACATAACTCCTATTTTCAAGAATAAGAACATCATTAATTCTTCCCAAAGGCTTTTTAATAGTAGAATCCGCCAAGTGCAATTTAAGAGAACATTCTTCCAACTTGGTAAAACCTAGTACATCACATAGAGATTTCGGAATTGTGGAAACACTAGCACCCAAATCACATAAAGCAAAGCACTCATAATTTTTAATATGGAATTTAATGGTGGGTTCCCATTCATCATATAATTTTCTAGCAATTGAAATCTCTAATTCCAACTTTTCTTCAAAAGCTTTCATCATTGCTTCTACAATATGTTTAGTAAAAGCTTTGTTATGTTCATAGGCATTGGCTGAATTTAACATGGATTGCAACAAAGAAATACATTCAATCAAAGAACAATTATCATAATTAAGGTCTTTGTAATCCAAGAAAGTGGGCATGCCACTAGTTAAAGTTTTGACCTCTCCAAGCCCACTTTTACCATTTTTTCCAACAAGATTTTCACCCTCCGAATTATGAGGACGCCTTCTAATTAAATATGACTCTTCTTCGGTCCTCTTATCATCAGTTGTAATATTACTAAACAAGGAATCAATGGAAGAAACACCAATCATTTGAATATCTTCATCATTATGGTGAAAGCAATCGGTAGAAAATGCTCTTTCTAAAAAATCTCTTTTAGCTCTAAGCATATCGGTTCTTTTCTTACTTTCATCCATGGAAACATATAAAGCTTTAATTGATTCATTGACATCAAACTTAGGTGGAAAAAAGTTAATCTTGAGATTTTCTACATCATGTGAAATTCTATCAATGCTTCTAGACATATCATCAATCTTATTTAATTTTTCTCATATTGTGGCACTACTGCAGGATGCTGCTAACGCGACATTATGATCAGAGACCCTTCGACGAAACTTTGTGCGATGCAATAATCGCAAACGGTGGTGTAAAAGAACCGCCAAAAAAGGTGCAAAACGTTTGCTATGGCGGAGCCATCAAACACGGTTCAGATTTTAGTTGCGTGTGCGATCCAGGGCATACGGTTCAGTCCAATGAACTGTTTGCGATGAGGCGGAACAAAAGAAACGGGCAGCCTGATGAAGGCGTGTGCGATATAGAGCATACGGTTCACTCAGATGAACTGTTTGTGATTAGGCAACACAAAAGAAACGGTCAGCCAGATCAAGGTGTCTGCGATTGATGCCATACACTTTACATGGATGAACTGTTTGCAATTAGCCACAACAACTGAAACAGTTAGATAGATCAACGTGTGTGCGCTAGACGGGCACACACATCTATTATATATAAAAAGTATTTGACGGGTTAACCAATAAAAAGAGAAATAAGCTACAAATTACCACAATAATTAGAATGGCTCCGGTTTGTAAGAAGATTGTACCAAAACTTGACCCAGATTGGACTAGTTTTTTACCACAACATGTTGGTGCTATGACATAACACCATGCCAAGTTTCATGATTTTGAGGCGAGTTTTGGATTTACAGTAATTTTAAAACCAGGTTTCCCAATGTTTACTGTCGAGTCGGCACCCCCCTGGATAGGCTTTTTCCTCGTGGGTCCCAAATGATAAATCCAAATATGTGACTACCATGCAGCTTTTCTTATTAAGAATTATAGCCCTTGGTTTGCAAGCTGAAAATAAGTTTGTGGGTGCTGGTGGGCACTAAAAACTTGTGGTTCTGTAATGAACAAAGATCTCAAGGATCCCGCGAGAGTGATGTTCTTTGCCTATGTTGTGAATGCTTATAATATTTATGTCTTTATTAAAGAAATGGCAAGCCATTGGCCCAGTATGAAAGAAAATATGGGTCAAAGCCGAGTTGAAAAGGGCAACAATATCTAACTCCAGCTAACAAACAATACAAAAGCACGAGGATTAATTGCTCATCAGGTTTAGACAAAATCCAGATTGAACAGGACAATGACATCTAACTCAACCAAAGTTTTCGGCAGTCACAATCAAATGGATCGGTCTGATCCATAAAATCAAGATCAACGGCCACAAATTCTACTGGTCCACGATGACAAGTTGTTGTAAATAGAAGCCGAGCACAATCAGAAGCCCTTAGGTCCACATGAAACTTATTTTTATGTTGTTCAACACCTGCAGCCGTAAGAAATTTCTTGTTGAAAAACTTAATCCTCACGGACAATAGTGCCCTCGCATTCAACATGAAGAATGTGACAAAGCTAGTGTTTGCATTGTTGGATGCATATCCTTCCAGTGTTACTGTCTTCAAACGAATGTCGTGAGATCTGAGAATATCCCGGTGCTTCTTGAACCATCGATTGGTTATACCTTTTTTCCATGTGTTAGTGCCTAAATAGAGATGAAGATTGAAAATAGTTAATGTCTAAAAAAGATTATGTTGAAAGAGTGATAGCTGAACAATTAATTATAGTACATTATATATGGGCTTTCAATGTGCGTGAAATCATCACCTTCATATACAAATTCTCCAGACATGGAAAGCATTGCAGCAAGGCAATAATGATGTTGAGATCAAAACAACACATAGTGATATATTAGGTCTTGACGGAATCCACCACCAGTGATAGGATGGACAAGCGCTTCATTGAGCATAGAACATAATATTAGCACTGAAAGTGTACTCCAAGATGATACTTAACTTATGCGCACAAATGAAAAATGTGAATTACAAAAGTGTACGTGAATAATATACAATACCTCAATAGGTGTGGAGGCAAACACCATCTCGAACCATTCAAATGGATCACTAATTGCACCCAAGGTCTCCAGTTTAGGCGTAGAGACCACAATTATTTGTGAAGGTTTATAACAACAATTAAGGAGCAACCTTTCAAGTGAAGGGGCGTCTTCAATGATGAGCTCCTGTCCTTCAAAATGAATTCCAATGCTTACAAGGTGAGACGACTTTATTTTGAGACAACGGATATGGATTCCTATTCCAAAAACAAGCACCAAACGCTGCAGGGCAGGGCAGCTAGAGTGGATGATGCTGTGAAGTGAGGCCACCGACAGATCAACCAACAAAAGCGCAAGTGTTTTCAGCACTGGCAGTCGAAGCATTTGTACCAGATAGTCCGCTAGATGGCACCGGGTCAAGGTGACGGTATGGAGAGAGGAGGAAAACCTTGAGATGGGCATCGGTGGTGAGGGCACAGATGCAGCTCTTGGTGGAAACCTATCACTGTAATGGTAGAACTCAAGCTGTTGGAGTTTATCGAATTGATGGGATGTCAGGCAGGCGGCCACCATGCAGGGTATGTCTAGCAGGTAGCATGCCGGGATGCAGATGCGTTGAACGGAGCCCCCATGGGAGGAGATGATGGCTCCGGGGATTTCAGAATCATCATCGACAGATAGCTGACGACAGTCGAGATTAAGAGGCGCGGTGCACCACAGAGTGCACCACCGAGATGCGAGGACTTGTGTGCGGCAGCCATCCTTGGTGGGGAGAAGGGAGATGATCTCCCCAAGGATTCCGTCCGGGAGATCGCTGATGCGGTCCGCCGGAGATTCTACTGGTTCCTCAGGTCCAGGGGGCGCTTCTGGCCACACAGCCGGGTCGAAGATCTACATCCAGCGGCGGCGCTGGTCGGAGCCTCATCTGTGTTCACACCAATCTGAAAGAAAAAATGGCATAACATGTAGGACATTCGAAATCAATTCCCATGATCAGGAAGAAAAAAGGCACAAACATATATGTAGCTGACTAACCGGTTTTCCGCCGGAGTTGCTGTTGACCTCCGGAGTTGCTGTTGACCTCCGGCTCCAGCTGGGGGGCACGACGGCGTCGACAAATTCAAGGTCGTGCTGCTGCCCGCGCGAGACCTCGTCGGCAGCGACGGAAACCTCTGTGGCCAGCTTGACGCGTTGTGCGGGTGCTTCACCAGCCCCGGCGTCGCCACTCCCTCCGATGGTGCGCTTCGGCGGCATCGTCATACACTCCGGAGTCCAGACGTTGGTGACCACTATGGACCAGGGGTGCAGCCGCCTATTATGGCCGACGGCTCGGGCGCGCAATTAATACGGACCAGTGGGAGCGAGGCAGGCTGCGGTCATAAGTTGTCTCGCCTCCCAGTGAGCCTGCGTGGCGGACGTCTGCCATTCCTACCACCATTTCACACAGCTACTCGCACGCCTCCCCGTCAATACACACACCTGCACGCACGCCTCTCGGTATGCCTACGCGGCAGACAGCTCGCATGCGTCCCGTCAACTCACACCTGATCCCACGACACACGGGGCGTGTGGCAGCACGTATATTTTTTGGTTTATTTTCTGCCGCTTTACTGCTTCACTGAACCGTTTGTGTTGAAGATGCACAAATCCTGCGTTGAACATCTCGCACGCTTCCCGGTGAACCTGCGCACCGGACGAGTTTTGGATTTACTAGAATTTAAAAACCAGGCATCTAAATGTTTTGCCAGCAATCAACAGTGCCCTGGTGTTTGAAATTCATTCTCATTTCTTGCATGGGACCTAAGCATGCACATAAGGACACAGATTTGATTTTTCAACCAATTTATAGTCACTGGAGCATGCGCATGTAGTTCAAATTTGAATTATGCACATAAATGCATTGAAAACTCAGTTAATGCATAAAAATGTCCAAACGGACCCCAAAAAATTAAAAAAATTGACACAACACTCCTGTTGTTCTATGTTGACATGAGAAAAAATTTGAAAGCAATAAGAGGCAATGGATATCGTTTTGTCCCCAAAGGTAGGACGTTCCCTACCGAAAACCATCATGCTTGTTGTGAGAAGCTCCGGTTTGTGAGAAGCATATACCCAAACCTGCCCCAAATGGGTCAAAATTTGTACCATGGCATGCGGGTGCCCTTCCATGATAGCATGCCAAGTTTCATGAATTTCAGACGAGTTTTGGATTTAGTTGAATTTAAAAACAAGGCATCTCAATGTTTTGCCGGCAATCAACGGTGCCCTGGTGTTTGAAATTCATTCCCATTTCTTGCATGGGACCTAAGCATGCACCCAAGGACACAGATTTGATTTTTCAACCAATTTATATGCACTGGAGCATGCGCATGTAGTTCAAATTTGAATTATGCACATAAATGCATTGAAAACTCAGTTAATGCATAAAAATTTCCAAACGAATCCTGAAAAATCACAAAAATTCACACAACACTCATGTTGTTCTATGTTGACACGAGAAAAAAAATTAAAATCAATAAGAGGCAATGGATATCGTTTCGTCCCCAAAGGTGGCACGTTCCCTACCGAAAACCATCATGCTTGTTGTGAGAAGCTCCGGTTTGTGAGAAGCATATACCCAAACCTGCCCCAAATGGACAAAATTTGTACCACAGCATGTTGATGCCGCTCCATGATAGCATGCCAAGTTTCATGAATTTCAGACGAGCTTTGGATTTAATAGAATTTAAAACCAGGCATCTCAATGTTTTGCCGGCAATCAACGGTGCCCTGGTGTTTGAAATTCATTCCCATTTCTTGCATGGGACCTAAGCATGCACATAAGGACACAGATTTGATTTTTCAAACAATTTATAGTCACTGGAGCATGCGCATGTAGTTCAAATTTGAATTATGCACATAAATGCATTGAAAACTCAGTTAATGCATTAAAATGTCCAAACGAACCCCGAAAAATCACAAAAATTGACACAACACTCATGTTGTTCTATGTTGACATGATAAAAAAATTGAAAGCAATAAGAGGCAATGGATATCGTTTCGTCCCCAAAGGTGGGACGTTCCCTACCGAAAACCATCATGCTTGTTGTGAGAAGCTCCGGTTTGTGAGAAGCATATACCCAAACCTGCCCCAAATGGGACAAAATTTGTACCATGGCATGCGGGTGCCCTTCCATGATAGCATACCAAGTTTAATGAATTTCAAACGAGTTTTGGATTTAGTTGAATTTAAAAACCAGGCATCTCAATGTTTTGCCGGCAATCAACGGTGCCCTGGTGTTTGAAACTCATTCCCATTTCTTGCATGGGACCTAAGCATGCACCCAAGGACACAGATTTGATTTTTTCAACCAATTTATATGCACTCGAGCATGCGCATGTAGTTCAAATTTCAATTATGCACATAAATGCATTGAAAACTCAGTTAATGCATCAAAATGTCCAAACGAACCCCGAAAAATCACAAAAATTCACACAACACTCCTGTTGTTCTATGTTGACACGAGAAAAAAACTTGAAAGCAATAAGAGGCAATGGATATCGTTTCGTCCCCAAAGGTGGGACGTTCCCTGCCAAAACCATCATGCTTGTTGTGAGAAGCTCCGGTTTGTGAGAAGCATATACCCAAACCTGCCCCAAATGGGACAAAATTTGTACCACGGCATGTTGATGCCGCTCCATGATAGCATGCCAAGTTTCATGAATTTCAGACGAGTTTTGGATTTAATAGAATTTAAAAACCAGGCATCTCAATGTTTTGCCGACAATCAACGGTGCCCTGGTGTTTGAAATTCTTTCCCATTTCTTGCATGGGACCTAAGCATGCACCAAAGGACACATATTTGATTTTTCAACCAATTTATATGCATTGGAGCATGTGCATGTAGTTCAAATTTGAATTATGCACATAAATGCATTGAAAACTCAGTTAATGCATCAAAATGTCCAAACAAACCCCGAAAAATCACAAAAATTCACACAACACTCCTGTTGTTCTATGTTGACATGAGAAAAAAAATTGAAAGCAATAAGAGGCAATGGATATCGTTTTGTCCCCAAAGGTGGGACGTTCCCTACCGAAAACCATCATGCTTGTTGTGAGAAGCTCCGGTTTGTGAGAAGCATAAACCCAAACCTGCCCCAAATGGGACAAAATTTGTACCACGGCATCTTGATGCCGCTCCATGATAGCATACCAAATTTCATGAATTTCAGACGAGTTTTGGATTTACTAGAATTTAAAAACCAGGCATCTCAATGTTTTGCCGACAATCAACGGTGCCATGGTGTTTGAAATTAATTCTCATTTCTTGCATGGGACCTAAGCATGCACCAAAGGACACAGATTTGATTTTCAACCAATTTATATGCACTGGAGCATGCGCATGTAGTTCAATTTGAATTATGCACATAAATGCATTGAAAACTCACTTAAAGCATAAAAATGTCCAAACGAACCCTGAATAATTCCAATTCTTTTATGATCACTGCAGATAAAAGGTCTAGCAATTCAAACACCGTCCATGCCACTGTGACCCCATTATGTAATTCAAATCAAGACGAAAAATCAAGTAGATCCCACATAGTTTATTATAACCAACCGTGTGAGATGCAGCATAAAATATCTTCGGACCGTCTCTGAATAAGGGACCGTGTCTGATGACACTTTGCGCACCAGTTTTTTGGCTGAAGCGATTCCAAATTCTCAGCTTCCGCGGAAATATCTACCTCCCCGCCCCTCCCCCTTACCAAAAGCCACATTTCCCCTCTTTCCGGCTTCCTTTCCAAGTTGAAACCTTCACTCATTGCTTGCAGCGCCGCCGCCTCCTCGCCGATAACCCTCCTTCACGCTCCTCGGCCTCGCCTATCCAGGCAGGTAATCCACACCTGACCCCCATCCTCCTCCTCCTTCCACATCCCACATGCCCCGTCCGCCGGCACGAGCGCGACACCTTCCACCCAAATCACTGACCCCTCCACCAAATAAGCGCCGGCCTAAGCCATGGTGCACGCAGTATAGCTAGGACCTCAAGGAGCATGTGGCAGCGGAGAAGCAAATCGCGGCCGCATGCGGGAATGAGGTCGCGATGGCTACCATTCGTGTTGACCCCCAGATCTTGGAGGAGCACCTCGCCGTCAAGGCCACCGTTGATGCCTCGCGCGCCGATGCCGCGACGCGGTTGGCTGCTTTAAACGATAGTTCGTGGCGTTTTCTCGAGGCCACCATCGGTGCCTTCGACGAAGACTACGAGGTGTTTTATCAGCGTGCACGTGCTTACCTCATCTCGAGAGCCAGCGGGTTGGTGTCCGGAGTGGCTCAGGCAACTCACCACTACAACGAGGGCACCCACGATGCGGAGGCCTCGCCCTCTTCCATGTCCAAGGAGCCAATCGTCATTGATATCTCCGAAAATGAGGAGTAGCTTGTCTTATTAGCTCACTATAAGGACCCATGTTCAGTTTGCTAGCTACTGCCTTTCCTTAACAAATTCTAGTGAATTGTGCTATCTACTTTCACCATGCAATCTTCTGCTATAGTGTATATGTTCTATATGTCTTGCAATGTGGTGTTCAGTTAACTGCTTGGTTCAATTCTGCAAATGTGATGTTCAATTCTTCAGGGTGCAATATTTCCAAGTTGTTAAGCATGCTTGGTTTGGTTAACTATCTGATCTTCTATTAGGAGTATTTTATATTGTTCAATTGGTGTTTAGTTAACTGCTTGGTTCATTTGTTGTGGCTTGGTTCAATTGTTTTGGTGTTTAGTTAACTGCTTGGTTCAATTCTGCAATGCGATGTTCAATTGTTGTGGCTGCATTCTCTTATTGTATACCATGTGAGGAATAAATCGAATTTGGCGGTACCAAATACATGAGAAACAAATACAATTGCTGTATTTCCAAGTTGTTAAGCATGCTTGGTTTGGTTAACTGTCTGATTTTCTATTAGGAGTATGTTATATTGTGCTATGTGGTGCCCAGTTAACGTTTGGTTCATTTGTTGTGGTGTTTAGTTAACTGCTTGGTTCAATTCTGCAATGCGATGTTCAATTGCTGTGGCTGCATTCTCTTATTGTATACCATGTGAGGAATATATCGAATTTCGCTGCACTTAATACATGAGAAACATATACAAGTGCTATATTTCCTAGTTCTTAATCATGCTTGGTTTGGATAAATGGGTTTTCCATGTGCTTGAATTAATCTGATGAATCTGCAATGTGCTTATTTATCATCAACATATTTTACTGATAGCATGCGAACCCTTACTTAACCTGATGACTAACTACCTTATATGTGTTTCAGGGAAACAATGGGAAGCACTGAGGTTTACAATATGGTACTAACTATTATACCTTGCTTTTTTGTATTCCTTTGCCCAATTTCCAATATAGAGAAGATATTTATGCACATCCTTGTTTTCAGGCTTCACTGATGATTACCTCTCAAACCACCTCTGTGGTCAGGAGGCGAGGAAAGTTTTCATACAACACCCACGGTTCAATATTGAAGTGTTCCTGAAGAGGTCGAAGGATGGACGGTCAATCATCCACAGGCACTGGCCTAAAGTTGCAAAGACCTTCAACATGAATGAAGGCTCAATACTCGCCTTCCGCTTCAGCAGTTTTCCAGATGAGCTGCATCTCTCTTTGTACCGTCTATGATGCTAATTTCGAAAGGTTCTAGATGTTGCATGTGAAACTTGCTGCTGGTGCAGTTGTGTAATGAGGTAGCTGGGTGTTGAAGCTATATTATGTTGTACTCCGATGTATTTCAATTATAAAATCCTGCTTCCTTAATATGGAAATGGAATATATTATGTGCTTAACATGAATGTCAATTAGATTAGTAAATGGATTATTAATAATAGGGAAATTAGCCCGCTAATTGGCCAATTAGCTTGCTAATTGGGTTTCCTATTGCAAACGGTTAATGAGAAACCACCGTGGGGGATGACCTCAGGCAACACACACAGTTTCTTGGAATAAACCGTGTTGGATCAATGAACAATCACACACGACATTCTCTTCAAAACTATTTGCGTTACGCCACCTTGCGCAAACGTTTTCCTTGTAGTGACTGTGTGGGATGTATATGCGAACGGAAACGTTTAGTGGTGACTGACTGTGTGGGATGTACTTACGACCGGAAATGATTTCGCCTGTATAATTGTATTTTTTAGCACTACTGTACGTACTTCTGTATTTGAGTGCTCGCCGGTCGCACATGACCTCATTTTGCCGAGCGTGTCTGCCAGGAGGGCATATCCCCAACGGTTTCTGGGTCGTGTGGGAAGGACCCCCCCTATCGCCCACACTCACTTGGCGACGGTTCCGAATGTCGTCGCGGAAAGGGGTTAAAAACCGTTTGTTTAGGACCGACGCGCAGCAGTGTGGTGTTGAAAACTTTTTGTGCATTGATAAATTATTTAATACTGCTCTCAAGATCAGAGGGGTTCCTATTATTATTATAAGAAGTACCATATAGGAATTTCCATAATTATAAGAGAAATTTCCAGGAAAAGGCCTAGGATTAAAATTACCTCTATAAGCATTGTTATTAAAATTGTTTCGCGAGACAAAATTCACATCTACGGAATTACTATTTTGTTCAATCAAAGTAGAGAAAGCCACATCATTAATATCAATAGGAGCATTTTTACTAGCAACCAATTTCATAAGATCATCAACTTTTTCACTCAAAGTACTAATTTCTTCAACCGAATTAACATTTTTACTAGTAGGTGCTCTTTCGGTATGCCATTGTAAATAATTTACCATATTATTATCAATCAATTTAGTGGCTTCACCCAAATTAATTTCCATAAAAGTACCACCTACAGCGAAATATAAAAGATTTCTAAAAACAAAATTCAATCCCGCATAATTTTTTTGTAAAATCATCCATAAATTTAAACCATGAGTAGGACAATTTCTTAGCATTAATTTCATTCTTTCCCAAGATTGCGCAACATGTTCATGCTCAAGTGCTTAAAATTCATGATTTGATTTCTAAGGGAAATAATTTCCGTGGACGGAAAATACTTAGTAATAAAAGCATATTTGCACTTATCCCAAGAATCAATACTATTACGAGGCAAAGATGAAAACAAAATTTGTGCACAATCTCGCAAAGAAAAAGGAAATAATTTTAATTTCACAATATAATTGTCCACATCTTTTTTTCTTTTGCATATCACACAATTCTACGGAAGTGTTTAGATGGGACGCGGCATCCTCATTAGGAGTACGAGAAAATTGCTCTTTCATAACAAGATTCAACAAAGCGCCATTAATATCATAAGACTCCGCACTAGTGGCGGGAGGAGCAATCGGAGTACTAATAAAATCATTATTATTGGTGTTGGAAAAATCACAAAACTTGGTATTTTCTTGAGGCATCGTGACTACGCAATCAAGATCACACGCAAACAAAAGATCGAACGAGAAAAAGGCAAACGAAAAGAAGGCAAAATAAAAAGGCAAATATTTTTGTGTTTTTGTAAAAACATTTTATAAGTGGGGGGGATGAAAACGAGAGGCAAATGACAAATAAAGTAATTGCAAGGAGATGAGATTTGTGATTGGGTGCATGATAGATTTTGGTGATGTCTCCCAGGCAACGGCGCCAGAAATTCTTCCTGATTGCTTGTATCTGCGTTGGTATTTCCCCGAAGAGAACAGGATGGTGCAGCACAACAATGGTAAGTATTTCCCTTAGTTATGAAACCAAGGTTATCAATCCAGTAGGAGAACCAAGCAACACTATGTAAACAACACCTGCATACAAATAACAAATACTTGCAACCGAACGCGTAAGAGGGGTTGTCAATCCCTCCTCGGTACTGAGATAGATAAAATTGTATGAGATTTGATAAATAGATCTGACAAACACACAAAATAAAATAAAATAAAGAAAATCTAAAGCAATGTATTTTTGGGTTTTTGGAATAATAGGTCTAAAAATAAAATGATAGGAAATACACCCGGGGCCGTAGATTTCACTAGTGGCTTCTCTCAAGAAAATAGCATACGGTGGGAAACAAATTACTATCGGGAAATTGACAGAAGAGAAAATAATTATGAAAATATCCAAGGCAATGATCATGTATGTGGGCATCACGTCCAATATTAGTACACCGACTCCTGCCTGCATCTGCTACATTACTCCATACATCGATCACTATCTAGCATGCATCTAGTGTATTAAGTTCATGGAGAAATGGAGTAATGCAGTAAGAACGATGACATGATGTAGAAAAGATCTATTCATGTAGGAATAGACCCCATCATTTTATCCTTAATGGCAACGATACATGCGTGTCATGTCTCCTTCTATCACTGAGAACAAGCACCGCAAGATCGAACACATCACAAAGCACCTCTTCCCATTGCAAGAAAAATCAATCTAGTTGGCCAAACCAAACCAAAGTTTTGGAGAACAAATACGAGGCTATAAATATCATGCATAAAAGATTTCAGAGAAGACTCAAGCAGTATTCATAGATAGAACTGATCATAAACTCGCAATTCATCGGATCCCAACAAACACACCGCAAAAAGTCATTACACCAAATAGATCTCCAAGAACATCAAGGAGAACGGTGTGTTAAAGATCTAAAAGAGAGAAGAAGCCATCTAGCTACTACCTACAGACTCGTAGGTCTGTGGTAAACTACTCACGCATCATGGGAGGAGCACCAATGAGGATGATGAACCCCTCCGTGATCGTTTCCCCCTCTGGCAAGGTTCCGAAAAAGGGCTCTAGACTGGATCTCGTGGTTCTGGAACTTGCAACGGCTGGAATTGTTTTCGTCGACTCTTCTAGGGTTTCTGGAATATCTGGTATTTATAGAGCTGAGAGGTGGTGGAAAAGATCATCATGGGCCCCACAAGGCACCAGGGCGCGCCTGGGGCCTCTGGCACCCTGCACCCTGCCGGAGGAGAACACGATCACATAGGGGTTCATCATCCTCATTGGTGCTCCTACGATGATGCGTGAGTAGTTCACCATAGACCTACGGGTCCGTAGGAAGTAGCTTGATGGCTTCTTCTCTCTTTTTGATTCTCAATACAATGGTCTCTTGGAGATTGATTTGATGTAATGACTTTTTGCGGTGTGTTTGTTGGGATCCGATGAAGTTCGAGTTTATGATCAGATTTTTATCCATGAATATTATTTGAGTCTTCTTTGATCTCTTATATGCATGGTTATTTATAGCCTCGTATTTCTTCTCCAAATCTTTGGTTTAGGTAGGCCAACTAGATTGATTTTTCTTGCAATGGGAGGAGGGGCTTTGTGATGGGCTCGATCTTGCGGTGTCCTCACCCAGTGACAGAAGGGAAAGATCACGGAGTAAAAAGATCGGATCCCATCTTTTTATCCTCACTCAGTGACAGTAGCGAGGAACGCATGTATCATTGCTTAAGGATAAAAGGATGGGATCTATTCCTACATGAATAGATCTTGTCTACATCATGTCATTGTTCTTATTGCATTACTCTATTTCTCCATGAACTTAATACACTAGATGCATGCTGGATAGTGGTCGATGTGTGGAGTAATAGTAGCAGATGCAGGCAGGAGTTGGTCTACTAATCTTGGACGTGATGCCTATATTCATAATCATAGCCTTGGATATCGTCATAATTATTTGTTCTTCTATCAATTGCCCAACAGTAATTTGTTTACACACCGTATGCTATTTTCTCAAGAGAAACCACTAGTGAAATCTACGGCCCCCGGATCTATCTTTTATCATATTTGCTTTCCGATCTATCTTGTGTCGTATTTGTTTTCAGATCTATTATTCTAAAAACCCAAAAATACCTTGTTGCACTTTTTCTTAACTTATTTTATTTTGTGTTTTTTTGCAAGATCAATTTATCCAAGCTCATACAAACCAATCTATCTTTTTACCGAGGAGGGGTTGACAACCCCTCTTACGTGTCGGGTTGCATGTATTTGTTCTTTGTGTGCAGGTACCATTTACATAGTGTTGCTTGGTTCTCCTAGATTGATAGCTTGGTTTCACAACTAAGGGAAATACTTACCGTAGTTGTGCTGCATCATTCATTCCTCTTTGGGGAAGTACCAACACAGTCTAACCACATTAAAGGAATTTCTGGCGCCGTTGCCGGGGAGACATCATCAACATCTATCAGGTTCCTAATCACAAATCTCATCTCCTTGTAATTTACATTATTTGCCATTTGCCTCTTGTTTTCATCTCCCCCTTCAATTTTTTTTGCCTTTTTATTCGCCTTCTTTTTCATTCGCCTTTTTCTTGTCAGATCTATCTTTTTGCTTGCAATCTTGTTTGCCTACTTTCTTGCTACCCCTCCTTTGTCACTGGATTTTGAAGTTCTGTACTTCAAGCAGAAACAAGGAGAAAATTTGAAAGATTCTTGGTATAGGTTACACTACAGGAATCAACTTATTTGTCTTCTGCCATGGCAGACGGCAAAGGCACCAAAAGCGGACGACAAAGCTCTTTGCTGTCTGCCACCGATGGCAAAGCTGCCCGGCAAAGAAACTGCCGGTAAACAGGTTCTTTGCCGTCTGCTTTCACAAAGCGGACGGCAAAGAACCTTTGCCGTCTGTGGCAGACGGCAAAGAATGTGGACGGTAACTAACAGGCGTTAGCCACATTAGGTGGCTAACGGCAGCCTTGTCGTCTGCCAGCAGACGACAAACATGCCCTCCCCTTCGCCGTCCGCCACAAACGGCAAAGTAACCAAATGGTATAGCTCCCAGGTTGCACAGGTTGCTGCAACGTGGCCTCTTTGTTGTCCGTGGCAGACGGCAAAGAGCCCTTTTGCCGTCGGTGGCAGACGGCAACGAGGCTGCATTGCCTCTTTTTTCTGTTTTCTCTTATATCCAAGCAATTTCACAGGCACAGCAGACATATGACATATCCAACACACAAGTTTCATCATACATACATAACCACCACATAGTTCCATCCATACATATTACAATAGTTTCACATTGTTCATCCAACACATAGTTCCATGCATCCATATAACAAGTTCCACATTGTTCGTCGATAGAAAAGAAAAGCAGAGAGGGGAAACAAGCACTCCATCCATGCAAGCTTCCGTGAAGTGAATGAAATCTGCAAAATGGGAAACAAGATTGTTAGAAGAAGAAGACTAGAAGAAGAAGACAACTAGAAGAAGAAGAAGAAGTAAGCATACTTAGGTAAAACGGAGCTAACCTAGCTAATTATGTCAATTTTTGAGTGAACTAAGCATATTATGCCATTTTTTATATAAATCAGCTAAGTATAGGTCATTATTGAGCTAACCTAGGTAACTAAGCATATTAGAGCTAACTTAGGTCATTTTGGAGAAGAAGAAGAAGAAGAAGAAGAAGATGGTTTTTACCCTTTTCCTTCTCATTCTTCTTCTTTTATTCTTTCTTTTTTCTTCTCTTTCTTCTTCCATTCTTTCTTTTTCTACTCTTCCTTGTTTTTCTTCTTCTTATTCCTTATTTGTGTCATTTTAGAGCTTACATAGGTAATTATGCCATTTTTGAGCTAACTAAGCTTATTATGTCAATTTGGTGGAAAATAAGGTAATTATAGGTCAATTTTGTGCTAACATAAGTAATTATGCCATTTTTGAGCTAATGTAGGTAAAATGGATCATTTTGGAGCTAACCTAGCTAAAATGGATCATATTGGAGCTAACCTAGGTAAACTTGGTCATTTTGGAGCTAACCTAGGTAAAATGGATCATATTGGAGCTAACCTAGGTAAAATGGGTCATTTTGGAGCTAACCTATCTAATTATGCCATTTTTGAGTTAACTAGGCATATTATGTCATTTTTGACATAAGTAAGCTAAGTATAGGTCTTTATTGAGCTAACCTAGGTAACTAAGCATATTAGAGCTAGTTTAGTATTTTAGAGCTAACTTAGGTCATTTTGGAGCTAACTTAGGTAAAATTGATCATTTTGGAGCTAATTAAGTTTATTATGTCATTTTCGAGGCAAATAAGCTAACTATATGACGTATATGAGGTTACCAAGGTTGTTATGCCATTTCAAACCTAAGTAAGTTAATTATGCCATTTTTTACATAAGTAAGCTAAGTGTATGTCGTTATTGAGCAAACCTAGGTAACTAAGCATATTAGAGATAACTTAGTGTATTAGAGCTAACTTAGGTCATTTTGGAGGAAACAAAGTTAAGTATAGATCATTTTGGAGCTAAGTAAGCTAATTATGTCATTTTGGAGGAAGATAAGCTAAGTCTAGGTCATTATGGTAAGCATTTTGGAGGTAATAAAGCTAAGTCTAGGTCTTTATGCATTTGTTAAGCAAAACACTAGAGAAAACTTACCGTCATCATGGAGGTCAAGCACCGGCGTGGCTCGTGCCGGTACCACCACCTGGAGAAGGATCGTGTGATGCTTGTCTAGAGGCACGCTGCACCAAAGATCATTTGCAATGTCTCGTTAGCGTGACGACACTCAAATGTTAATACTAGTAACTAATGACCATTCAAATTAAACTCACCGTGGTCCCCGGAGCAATCTATGGCATCGGCGGAGGGGTCTGACCGGCCTTCTGGCACACAGACTGGACATTTGGTTTTCACGGGTCAATGATAGTACTGGTTAGTAATGAAACGAACATTACGTGCATGATTTGGCTAATATGCAGAAGAAACTTGCCATGAGGAGCTCGTACATGGCCCGATTCTGCATGTCAGTCTGTGCCCTCTCCTCCTCCATCAACCTTGCCGTCTTCTCCTCCAACTCCTGCTGCTTCTCCTCCGCCTGTCGGTCCCTCTCCGCCAGAAGCGCCTGGGTTCTATCTCTCTCACTCTAAAGAGCAGCCTGCAACACCACTCCTCATTAGCATTGTAATCATCGATGGCTGCACACACACAATGTAATGCTTGAAAGAAATCTGAGTCTGTATAACTAACCTAGAAGGCGAGCTCGATTGGCCGTGGACGAGGCCTTATCTCAGGATCTGAGCTCGTTTGGCACGCCTTGGTATCCAGGAGAGTGCGTGGACAACGGATAAGTCCATCTCCAATGGCTATCGAGCCATGGGACCTCCCACCACCAGATATCATCACCAGCTCAGGATCAAACGGCCCGCTCGGGTTAAAGTCCTCCCCTTTCCTCGCCTTCCCCTCATCTTTGTACTTCACGAGCTTGTTGTGGGAGGAGATGTTGGTGAAGTTCTCTAGATGATCGAGGTCAGACGCAGAGAATGCCTTGGCCTTCTTGAACGGGGCAGTATGGGCCATGGCATAGAGGTCAAACACCACTGGCACCGGTGCCATATTGTATCCCACCTAAAAGAGAGGAACATAGTATTAGTAATTAAAGGGCTCAAGCTAGCATGACAGAATGAATTGCATGAATCATGAAGCAAACCACATACCTAGTTCCGCCCATATTGATATAAGTTGGCGCTGCCTTGATGGTGTGGCACACCTCTCATTTGGGCACGCTTGTCCTTGGCACCTTTGTGGACGGCCCGCCATCCGTATGAGCACCACTCATCCACCAACGCCTCCCAACAATCCATCTTATCCACACACCATCTCGGGGGCACCTAAGTCACTAAAGAGAAACTTGAGCACTACGCCTACGAATCAAATCAACGAAACTAAGAACAAGGCCTTAAGAATATCGGCAATTACCGTCATGTACTCCCCCTTCAGAAACTTTCCGCGACACTTCTTCTTAGGCTTCCGAACACCACGCGAGGCGAAGTAGTCTCGAACAGCCTGCACCCGAGCCTCGTGCCATAAGTTTTGTAGTAGGCGCCTCCACTCGGCATCGATAACCCGTGCATAGGCCTCCTCGTATCCCTCCTCACACCTGTAGAAGGTCTGCAACCAAACGAGATAACATTGATTAGTACAATAACTAAGCTTATTCAAAGATTATTAATTGTGTAAAGGAGAAATTACCCAAAACATTCTGATCACCATGTCGGCCCTTGTGTGGCACAAGACACCGTCGATCATCTCCTCCGGCAGGGCCGAGGAAGCCAAATAGTGCTCCAAGGTCAATCCTAGCTCTAGAAGCTGACCCTCACCGGGCAACGTAACTCACCTCGGGAAGTTTTGCCGGCAAATCACACCAATGACTTGGTTGGGCCCGCGGACATCCTGAGGGTGGTCCCAACCCCTGCAGTATGACAAGGCCAACGCATTAGATATTTGAAAAAACATGATGGCAAAAGGTACACCAAGAGTAAATGCACTTACCTCATCCCATCAGGCCAAATCAACCACCTCTGCTCGCGGGTCGCCGGCACGGACAGGAGCCGTGTACTACCACGCTGGTAGACGGTGCCCCCCTCAACCACCTCGGCGTCACTGCTATCAGAAATCTGATGCCCGGCCGCCACCATCAGCATGGCCACTCGACAACTCAGGCGGATCCTGCCAGGTACCCCATCCGGACATCTCCTAGGACGTAGCCAGGGCCGGAGTCACATGGGCCCAAGTGTCCTGGCCCGAAGTCTCGTGGGCCGAAGGCCCGTAGACCCGAGGCTCATGGACCAGAGTCTCGTGGGCCGAAGGCCCTCGACCCGAGGCTCGTGGACCGGAGTTCGTGTGGCCTCCTCCTCAGACGTGCCCACTTGCAGTCGTGTGCTCGGGTGACTCAGCTGGGGGTCACTGGTGCGCGTCGGTCCTAAACAAACGTTTTTTACCCCTTTCTGCAACGGCATTTGGAACCGTCGCCAAGTGAGTGTGGGCGATAGGGGGTCCTTCCCACATGACCCAGAAACCGTTGGGGATATGCCCTCCTGGCACACACGCTCGACAAAATGAGGTCGTGTGCGATGGGCGAGCACTCAAATATAGAAATATGTACAGTAGTGCTTAAAAAATACAATTATATAGGCAAAATCATTTCTCGTCGTAAGTGCATCCCACACAGTCAGCCACCACTAAACGTTTCCGTTCGTATATACATCCCACACAGTCACTACAAGGAAAATGTTTGTGCAAGGTGGCGTAACGCAAACAGTTTTGAAGAGAATGTCGTGTGTGATTGTTCATTGATCCAACACAGTTTATTCCTAGAAACGGTGTGCGTTGCCTTAGGTCATCGCCCACGGTGTTTTGTCATTAACCATTTGCAATAGGAAAACCCAATTAGCAAGCTAATTTGACAATTAGCGGGCTAATTGGCATATTATTAATAATTCATTTACTAATCTACTTGACATTCATATTAAGCACATAATATATTCCATTTCCATATTAAGGAAGCAGGATTTCATAATTGAAATACATCGGAGTACAACATGATATAGCTTCAGCACTCAGCTACCCCATTACACAACTGCACCAGCAGCACGTTTCACATGCAACATCTAGAACCTTTCAAAATTAGCATCATAGACGGTACATGTAACGCCCACGATGCAGCTATATCTCCCACGTGTCGAGGCACGACTTAGAGGCATAACCGCATTGTGGTTTTGTCGCAAGAAGGGTCATCTTCACACAATCCCATGTAATGAACAAGAATGGGATAACGAGAGTTGGCTTACAATCGCCACTTCACACAATACATAAATATAATTCATACATCATCCAAAATCCACACATAGACCGACTACGGTCAAAATCCCAAATGAAAATAAGATAACCCCAAATGCTAGATCCCCGATCGTCCCAACTGGGCTCCACTACTGATCATCAGGAAAAGAAACATAGTAACGACCACGTTCCTCGTCGGACTCCCACTTGAGCTCGGTTGCGTCATCTGCACTGGCATCGTCGGCACCTGCAACTGTTTTGGTAGAATCTGTGAGTCACGAGGACTCAGCAATCTCACACTCGCGAGATCAAGACTATTTAAGCTTATAGGAAAAGGATGGTGTAATGAGGTGGAGCTGCAGCAGGCACTAAGCATATATGGTGGCTAACATACGCAAGTGAGAGCGAGAAGAGAAGCAACGCAACGGTCGCGAAGCTAGAAATGATCAAGAAGTGATCCTGAAACTACTTACGTTCATGCATAACTCAAACCGTGTTCACTTCCCGGACTCCGGCGAGAAGAGACCATCACGGCTACACACACGGTTGATGTATTTTAATTTAAGTCAAGTGACAAGTTCTCTACAACCGGACATTAACAAATTCCCATCTGCCTCATAACCGCGGGCACGGCTTTCGAAAGATAATACCCTGCAGGGGTGTCCCAACTTAGCCCATCATAAGCTCTCACGGTCAACGAAGGATAAACCTTCTCCCGGGAAGACCCGATCAGTCTCGGAATCACGGTCTACAAGACATTTCGACAATGGTAAAACAAGACCAGCAAAGCCGCCCGAATGTGCCGACAAATCCTGATAGGAGCTGCACATATCTCGTTCTCAGGGCACACCAGATGAACACTACGTACAACTAGAACCAGCCCTCTAGTTTCCCCAAGGTGGCGCTGCAAGTGGCTCTAGTTTGGACCAGCACTCAGAGGAACACTGGCCCGGGGGTTTAAATAAAGATGACCCTCGGGCTCGCGAAAACCCAAGGGAAAAGGCTTAGGTGGCAAATGGTAAAACCAAGGTTGGGCCTTGCTGGAGGAGTTCTATTCAAGGCGAACTGTCAAGGGGGTCCCATAAATCACCCAACCGCGTAAGGAACGCAAACTCAAGGAACATAAAACCGGTATGACGGAAACTAAGGCGGCAAGAGTGGAACAAAACACCAGGCATAGGGCCGAGCCTTCCACCCTTTACCAAATATATAGATGCATTAATTAAATAAGAGATATTGTGATATTCCAAAATATCCATGTTCCAACATGGAACCAACTTCAACTTCACCTGCAACTAACAACGCTATAAGAAGGGCCGAGCAAAAGCGGTAACTTAGCCAAACAACGGTTTGCTAGGAAAGGATGGTTAGAGGCTTGAGATGGCAATATGGGAGGCATGATATAGCAAGTGGTAGGTAACGCAGCATGGCAATAGAATGAACAACTAGCAAAGCAAAGATAGAAGTGATTTCGAGGGTATGGTCATCTTGCCTGCAAGGTTCTCAGAGTTGTCGAAAGCTTGATCCTCGTAAGCGTACTCAACAGGTTCCTCGTTCACGAACTCGTCTCCTGTCTCTACCCAAAACAAGAACACAAACAACGGAACCACAATCAATCACGGGAAATGCACAAGCAACATGATGCAAAACATGTATGATATGCGAGATGTGGTATGCGATGCATATGCGTGCTCCGGAAGAAAAATGATGAACAAGGCAGTAACTTGGCAAACCAAGCATGCCACTGGAAAGATGAGATTATTTCGGTTGAAATCGATATAAAGATCACCGGAAACGGATGCACGGTTTGCAAATGGCAAGCAAAACAAGAATGACACGAATCTGTGATTAACATCATGATAGCACTTAGAATGCAACAAGTAACTATGCTACAGCACTCCAATATAGCAACAAAGCATACGGAAATAATCTACAGGAGATTCTTGACAAAAGATGAACACTGAGCTACGGCTAGTTCACAACATAACAGGTTCAAACAAGCATGGCAAAAGTGCAAAAGATAACAGGTTCACAGACTTGGTGAAATTACTGGACATGGCTGAAACAGCATCAGGTAGCAATGTTCAGAGCAAGCAATTAACATGCTATAGGAACTTAACATAGCAAAACAAGGAATGACATGAATCTACTAGCTGCATATGACAAAAGTCCCTTACTGACCATGAGCCAAAAAGGATCATAAGATATGATGGCAGCCATGTAAACATAGCAAGTTTTGTTAACAGTGTTCAGACTTAGCAGAAAACAGAGCATGGCAGAAACAGACATTATGAGGGCATCTTGGTGAGCTTTATTCACTCATCACAAAGCAATGCATGACAAAACAAGCATACCTACAGCAAGATGGCATGTTTATGAAGCTATCCATGGCAAGAACAAATACATAGCATGAAAGGATTAACTACAACAAGCTTGGCAAAATTGAATAACACGTAAACAATCTGCCAGAAATATTTTATAGCAAAATTAGAGCAAGATTGAGACATGCTATGTTACTCCATAATTGCAAACAGGGGCATGGATGGATAGAGCACAACTATAGCTACAACACATCCTTACTGAACATCACCAAAAGGAGCATAGATCTCTCTGTAGCCACATAGATACATAGCAATAAAATACCAGCAGTCACAGACTTGGTAATATTACAAGTCCCTGAAATCAGAAACATCACGAAGCCTAGTTTGCATGCTTGTGCTAGTCACCACAGAGATCACAAAAATACATGGCATACACCTATGTAAAGATTGCATGGCATACATCAAAACACATGTAGAGCTCATGCCCATAAGATGCACATATTAAAAGCAACAAAAATAACAAAACCCTAAGATCTGATAAGTAACAGCAGTTAACAGCATATAGCACTCTTGCACCAGAGATTTTGGCATCAAGATGGACTCAAATGAACATGGTATAGAGGAAAAATATGAAGAGCATCTAGAGGCGAACATTTCGATATATTACACGCACGAAACGGAGCTATATGGAGAGAGTTATGGCACGACGAACAGAGCAAGATATGATAAAATATTCAGGACTTGGAGAAAAATCGGGGGGGAGAAGTCAACGCACTGTGGATCTGGATCGGGCCTCGAGCTCGAGCTCGGGCTCGCCGGAGCAGAGGGCGGCCGGAGGGGATGGCGGCCGGCGGAGGAGAGGAGGAGGACGGCGAGGAGGAGCGGGGAGGAGGCGCCGGCGGCGGGGAACGGCGGGGCGCCGCGGGGACGCGGG